>NW_013667068.1:281810-285926 GCF_000517525.1 Limulus polyphemus
AATCCTCAGGAACCTTATGGACAACTTGTTCAGGTATTAAAAGGATGGAGAAATTATAAAGTATTAGAATCCTCAGGAACCTTATGGACAACTTGTTTAGGCATTAAAAGGATGTAGAAATTATAAAGTATTAGAATCCTCAGGAACCTTATGGACAACTTGTTCAGGTATTAAAAGGATGGAGAAATTATAAAGTATTAGAATCCTCAGAAACCTTATGGACAACTTGTTCAGGTATTAAAAGGATGGAGAAATTATAAAGTATTAGAATCCTCAGGAACCTTATGGACAACTTGTTCAGGTATTAAAAGGATGGAGAAATTATAAAGTATTAGAATCCTCAGGAACCTTATGGGCAACTTGTTCAGTTATTAAAAGGATGGAGAAATTATAAAGTATTAGAATCCTCAAGAACCTTATGGACAACTTGTTTAGGTATTAAAAGGATGTAGAAATTATAAAGTATTAGAATCCTCGGGAACCTTATGGACAACTTGTTTAGGTATTAAAAGGATGGAAAAATTATAATGTATTAGAATCCTCAGGAACCTTATGAACAACTTGTTTAGGCGTTAAAAGGATGTAGAAATTATAATGTATTAGAATCCTCAGGAACCTTATGGACAACTTGTTTAGGCAGTTGAGAGGGTGGACGACGTTTCGAGTCATGTGCGTGTTCACCTATAAATAATTCTTCTGATATTGTAAATCACATATTAACTTTCAAAACTTTGATGGAATAGTTAAAGAAGTCTTTCGAGAAAACATATGTTTGTGTACGTCGTTCATATAAGGACGAATGAGCTTTTGTCGATGTAAGGGTAACTCAGAAGTTTCACAATATCTATCAGCATTTAAAGGAATTAAAAATAACATGAAATTAGAATTCCCAGTAATTCAACTGTTTCGTCTGAAGCTCGACAGAGTGTTTCCAGCAGTAGAGGAGGTTTTATTTTCCAACAACAAAGTTGAAGTATTTATACTTTACTCGAACCCGGGAGTACGTATGGGTTTATCAGAACCGTCAGATATTTATTTTCAAACACCTACGTATCATTGTAAACTAGAATGCATAATAAGTGAACTAGAAACAACTAGACTATACAAAAACTAGAGCCTCCATATAAATACATTAATACCTACTTGTTTCGGTTCTTTCAGATCAAAGGTATGCAAAAACTCTTCACCGGTTTCCACTTTCACCAAGTCTCGCAGGGGAACCGAAACCTCCCCTAGGTTGGTGTCGTTAGCATATCGTTCATCGTCAAACACGCACAACTTCAGGGAACAGTCTTTCAGTTCTGCACATGGCAAGTTTGCTGCGAATCTCTCGCGAAAAAGTGGGTTTTGGGTCTTTTTACATGTCTTCGTGTGAAATTCGAATCTCGGGGATTGCAGGTTCTTAGAGCGGCGTTTTCGACCCTTTTCTTTTAGCACTTGTATCCGCACGTAGGGATCGCAACTCCCGCCATAAGGACGAGCTCCTAGCTGCTGGACCTCCTGTGAGAAGAATCAACAATTTTCTAAAGTTACAAACAAATATTATTAGGTAATAGTTACTGCAGAACAACGAATGAGTTTTTATTATTGGATATTTTCAATCTTAGCAAGTCCTTATGTGACACATGGACTTTGGTATGTCCAATCTTAGTAAATCCTTATCCCACACACGAACTTTGGTATATGTTCAATCTTAGCAAGTTCTTATGTGATAAATGGACTTTGGTATGTCCAATCTTAGTAAATCCTTATGCCACACACGAACTTTGGTATATGTTCAATCTTAAATCTTTATGTGACACATGGACTTTGGTATGCTCAATTTTAACAAATCCTTAAGCGACAAATGGGCTAAACGACCAGGTAAGACCAAGATTCAGGCGTAACCATCTCTCAGTTAGAGGAACAAACACCGGCCAATAGGGTGCTGTTATGAGGTTTCTTTTTATCCAAATAGTAGGTTACAATTAATTTCTTCCATAGGTGAAATTGCAGAGGGTATCCATATAGGGGCTCGAACCTTGGATTTCCCGATCCACAGCCTGAAACGCCAGCTTACAGCGTATCCAGAACCTCTTTCGTTAATACAGTTGCAGATCTAATTTCAATATAAGCTTCTCAGATTAAATCCGAGATAATACAAGGATGTGAACCCCATCGACTTTCTAAAAACACGTTGTTCTAAACTATTTATACACCGGGCTCCTGTCGAGTCCCTGACATTGTTGGTTACAAGGTTCTAAAAACCCGTTGTTCTAAACTATTCATACACCGGGCTCCTCCCGAGTCCCTGACATTGTTGGTTACAAGGTTCTAAAAACACGTTGTTCTAAACTATTCATACACCGGGTTCCTCTCGAGTCCCTGACATTGTTGGTTACAAGGTTCTAAAAAACGTTGTTCTAAACTATTTATACACCGGGTTCCTCTCGAGTCCCTGACTTTGTTGGTTACAAGGTTCTAAAAACCCGTTGTTCTAAACTATTTATACACCGGGTTCCTCCCGAGTCCCTGACATTGTTGGTTACAATGTCCCTAATATTATATGTATCGTATAGAAATGTCTAAACAAAACTTAACAGTACGAATTGCTGCTGTCGTTCGCCATCTAATTTAAATAGAAAATGATTGATTTCACCATTTTTTGGATCACTTATTTTCACTGAGCGACGTAACAGAGAACACAATTAAATTACTCAATGTGACGTAATACGTGGACCCTACCGACAGTGAAGGGAATATAAGATAATTAATAAAAAAAGTCAGTAATTTGATATTTAAAAATCGCTTTAATTATTTACACGATATGCAAAGTTGATTTTTGAATTAAAGGAAGACAGAAACAAATAAATCAAACTGATTTCACGCTGTGGTTAAAAACACCAATAAACGTTTTTATTGCCAGGATGACGTACATGGCTTTGGGCAAATGAGACTTTACACAATACCGTGTTTTGTCAGATGTGGGTGAGATAGAGAAGATTCCAACGTTATAGGAACAGCACCAGTAAAAAGGTTGATTTGCTTCCAGCACTACCATAATGGGAAGTAGTGGGCGGGACTGACATATGACCACGTTCGCATCTCGTGTTTTGACGCTGAACATCATGGTGGAGCAGAATAATGACGGAATCTCTTCAGAATCTGCGCGCGAGAGAGAATTATAAACGAGTCTCTTGTTACTGTTTAACCAGCAGATATTGCCTTTTAACTTTCCCTTTGAAGCCAAGGGATCATGGGAACTGATAAATAAGAAGAACTCAAACAAAATTATTATCATACGGTTTACTGTACGTGAGTTAACCTATAGAACTGATAGCGATATTGGAAAAACAACTAAATTCCGATATTTTAAGCTGGTTTATCAGCAAGGAAACGTGTATCAAATAATTAATTTACAACAGTACTATTAATGTCCACACAGAATTAAATGCAAACATGAAATAATTTAATTCTCGGAGTTACCCGCGGTGGGAAGAGCACAGATAGCCCATTGTAGTTTTAAATTTAACAACACACAAACCAAATGAAACCTAGAATTATGGGTAATTTGATCAAGTTTGAATGTCATACACGGGATAAAAATTATCAGTATTTGCTTTAAAAAAAATCGTCTTATTGCGTATGATGTACCGCGTGTTTCAAACAGAATGTTCGAGAACGTTCGATTCTTGGTTAGGGGAACGTTTTATCAGGGAAGACTAGCCAATGAAGTTAGGCAACTGTATTTGTCTGGATTAGGACTGAATTTTTTTATTTGCCTCAGAGTGAAATTTTCAGTTTCAGTATGTACATATTATTCTTTAGAATAGCTACAGCCTGTGACGTTTCACTGGTGATAATCACTCCTC
The DNA here is from genome assembly GCF_000517525.1 of Limulus polyphemus. NCBI lineage: Eukaryota > Metazoa > Arthropoda > Merostomata > Xiphosura > Limulidae > Limulus > Limulus polyphemus. The sequence goes on from NW_013667068.1 coordinate 285,662, forward strand.
CTGACGTTTCACTGGTGATAATCACTCCTGCAGACGTTTCATTAGTGACCGTCACTACTCCTGACGTTTCACTGTTTACAATCTCTCCTGCAGACACTTCACTAGTGACAGCCATCCCCGCTGATGTTTCATTAGTGACCGTCACTCCTCCTGACGTTTCACTAGTAATAGTTTCCCCCACTGACGTTTCGCTAGTGACAGCCATCCCCGCTGATGTTTCGCTAGTGACAGCCATCCCCGCTGATGTTTCATTAGTGACCGTCAC
>NW_013667068.1:286926-289573 GCF_000517525.1 Limulus polyphemus
CCTTTTTTCATCCCTAGTATATTTACTTTGTTGAATGGTACGGTATTTTCTTAAAAGCAAGAGTAAGCGGGGGGGGGGGGGGTAATATAATTTATACTTCGCTCAGGGCCCATCGGTGACTTAACACGGCTTTGCTTCTACTACAGATACGAAAATAGAAACATAAATTTAGCAAAATAGTAGGAATTATATTTAAACGCATAGGATAAAAAAAAAAAATTGTAAATAACAGATGACGACACAAACCTGTATCAAAATCTCAAGTTGTCCAACATCCTGGTTTACGACCGCTTTGTACTTGACACCAAAAATGATTTGACCAAAGTTGAATATTGCGTCTCCGTTTGTCAAAGAAATGTCCGGTGTAGATTCGCTCTAAGTAAAAACATACACATTCAATTTATATATATATATCTAGAATCAGTCAAATTTTGCCGTTGCGGTTTCATCAGGGCTATAGAACAAACATTGATTTTTTAACTTTATTACCGAAATGTTTAAATTCATCCCATTCTCACTAAAAATTCTGAAAAACGACAGAATATTATACACATATACACAAGGTCGATTTACGAAACCAGCTAAGACGACAGAATATTATACACATATACACAAGGTCGATTTATGAAACCAGCTAAGACGACAGAATATTATACACATATACACAAGGTCGATTTATGAAACCAGCAAAGACGACAGAATATTATACACAAGGTCGATTTACGAAACCGGCTAAGACGACAGAATATTGTACACATATACACAAGGTCGATTTATGAAACCAGCAAAGACGACAGAATATTATACACAAGGTCGATTTATGAAACCAGCTAAGACGACAGAATATTATACACAAGGTCGATTTATGAAACCGGCTAAGACGACAGAATATTGTACACATATACACAAGGTCGATTTACGAAACCAGCTAAGACGACAGAATATTATACACAAGGTCGATTTACGAAACCGGCTAAGATCACGTTGAACTTTGTTCAAGGTTTTTAAAAGAAAATAAAACATCACCATTTTATAAATGTTTAGTAATATTACTGTGAGGTATGACGTATAAACGATGTACAGAAAAATACGGCTATTGAACTCAGTCAATAATATCCTGTCCTTCACAGGAAGTAAAAAATGATTGGCAATTAAAGTCATTTAAAGAGAGAATGAAGGATAGAGACTTGTGTATAACTATCATTCAAAGTCGCTATTGCAGGTTTGGATTTAATGGTGACGATTAAAATAGAAAATAGGGTATCCCCAATTATTGATGGTTCCCCCTCAAATATATTTTCCGCCATCTATGCTGACAAGGTTTATAATTCTAAAGCCAGAAAATATATTTTTGTATATATATATATTATTAAAAACGATCAAGGTTTTAATTTACCCTAATATTCAATGCTATATATTCAAACACGATTACGCCTAAAAGTATACATTTTTTTAATAAACTCAAAATAACGTGATTTATATACAGGGTGTCCGAAAACTCTGGAACCGTAGATGATTTTGCAACTTTTCTTAATGGCGCTGTCAAAGCACGAGAAGGTCTAGTTAATCCTGCTGTGGGGGTAGAGAAGGTTGGTCCCAGCGGAAGGTTGCTGCCGAATTTAATTTAATTCTTTTTCTGGGGATCAGAATTCACGACGAGTGTCAGACCACCGTCAATGACACCGATATACTTCGCAGTGTTCAAAGAGAATGGAAATACCGTCTCTAAACTTGCTTCCATGGGCGTCCGCAGGGGGACTTGCCCCCCTGAAAAATGAGAAACATAATTCTTTATTTATTCATTCAGTATTCAATTCACAATTTCACACTACTTCCCCCCCTGAAAAACTTTCTGCGGACACCCACGCTTGCTTCGAATAACAAGGACAGCATGTGGAACACATCCTGTAAAATTCGTTGAAGTGCCTATGATTCCAGACTTTCCGGACCACCTGTGTGTGTATATAATAACATATACATTACACCCATAAGCACCCATAAACACGAAAATGAGTGGTGTTTCACTTGAACTCTATCCAAGATATTATTAATTTAATCTAAAATTGAAAACATTTTCCATCTGAGTGCAATATTGTGTAACCCTCGACAATATATACGATGATTCTTGTATCATATTTCATTAAAAAAACAAAAACAACTTACTTGAATTGATAAAGCAACATCTGCGTTACTTCTTGATGACATGCTACTGTAAGTCGAATCTTCAGAGTATTTGTTGTTGGAGACGTACGGAGGCATCTTTCCTGACTGGAGGTAATAATGAGGTGCATTTGTGAGTTTAAACTGTGTTGTCTCTTCTGAGGCTCCGTAGCTACCAAATTTCTGTCGTTTTTTTCTATCTATAACGGATACGGTTTGGTAAGATTTTAATCGATTAAAATTGATGAAACATACCAAACCTTTCACACGTCGTCTTTTGTTTATGTTTTAGCCCGGCATGACCAGGTGGTTAAGGCACTCGACTCGCAATCTGAGGGTCGCGGGTTCGAATCCCCGTCACACCAAACATGCTCGCCCTTTCAGCCGTGGGGGGCGTTCATAATGTGACGGTTCAATCCCTACTATTCGTTGGTAAAGAGTTGGCGGTGGTGGTGATGACTAGCTGCCTTCCCTATAGTCTTACACT
>NW_013667068.1:289855-291564 GCF_000517525.1 Limulus polyphemus
GTTTGTAGTTAAGCACAAAGCTACACGATAGGCTAGCTGTGCTCTGCCCACCCCGGGTATCGAAACCCGATTTCTAGCGTTATATGATTCCTCAGTTAGGAACCCTCGCTGTTAGCGATGTTTTCGGCCGTAATCCTGTAATAACGGGAGGAGAAGTTTTGTTTGTTGTTAAGCACAAAGCTTCACGATAGGCTAGCTGTGCTCTGCCCACCACGGGTATCGAAACCCGGTTTCTAGCGTTATATGTCCGCAGACATACCGCTGTGCCCCTGGGGGGCTGGGAGGGGAAGCTCAAAGAAAATAGATTTTTATCAAGCTAGTTAAATATAAAAAACATTGTGATTTAGATATGAAAAGCAGTAAATACTCATTACTGACGCAATGACCTTAACATGTTGTTAAGGTTATATCAGAGTTATAATAATGTAGTTCAATTGAATTTTTGGATGTGTGTGTGTGTGTATCTTGATATATTTTTTTAAATAAAAACGAAAATTACCCACAACACACTCAATTTTGCTACTTTTAATAAGATATTTAGAAACAATAAATTTGCGGTTTGTTTAGAAGAAACTCTGGAAGACCTTTTATTTATCTTATTCACCGATGTTATTTTCAATCAATTTCTGATCAAACGTTGCAAATATTCAAAGCAAGAAAAAAATTATTACTTGTTTAAGTGTAAATTACACTGTTACCTAAAATAACGTGTAATCGGACTCATCGTTACTCACGAAAGTGGAAAAAATAGAAGCTATTTAAGGGTTTTTTTAAAAAAAAAATTACCAAAAAATAAATAAGATAAAACGCACCATACTCACCCTCTTTATAAAACAAGTTATGAAGCCAACAATAGGGTGAAACGAAGCACGTGGTAACAATTATAGTTAGACTTAGAAATCCCAGGCAGATTCCAATCACCAGGAATTTTTCATTGTTGGTCAAATGCAGTGCAGGATCTGTAAATAAAGTTGGATCATCTTTAAATTATGTCAACAGGGGGGGGGGGGGTAACAAAAACAAGAACTCTCATTTCATCAGAGTACGAGTTTAATGACAGACAGTTTACACAATTCGACGAATTAAATATTAGTTATAAACAGTTAAATAAAAATGTGTGTTTGATGGACCTATAATATTTCAATAATCTATCGAGGAGGGTGCGGACTTACAACGCTAGAATCCGGATAGCCCATTTTGTAGCTTTGTGCTTAATTACAAAACAAACAAATAAACAGACAGTGTGAGTACAAAAGAAAGGAGCCTACGGAGAACCATGATCGCCAACGTTTATACTGGATATGACACCTAGTGAGAGAACGGAGAACCATGATCGTTTATACTGGATATGACACCTAGTGAGAGAACGGAGAACCATGATCGTTTATACTGGATATGACACCTAGTGAGAGAACGGAGAACCATGATCGTTTATACTGGATATGACACCTAGTGAGAGAACGGAGAACCATGATCGTTTATACTGGATATGACACCTAGTGAGAGAATGTGTTTATACTGGATATGACACCTAGTGAGAGAATGTGCTTATACTGGATATGACACCTAGTGAGAGAATGTGTTTATACTGGATATGACACCTAGTGAGAGAATGTGTTTATACTGGATATGACACCTAGTGAGAGAATGTGTTTATACTGGATATGACACCTAGTGAGAGAATGTGTTCATACTGGATATGACACCTA
>NW_013667068.1:292139-293836 GCF_000517525.1 Limulus polyphemus
GCGAATCGAGCCCCGGATCTTAGCGTTGTAAGTACATAAACTTGTCGCTGACCCACAAGGGGTCGGCTTGAATGAAAGTTAAAAAGCACAAGGCTAAACAGCAGACTATCTGCGCTATGGCCGCCGCGGCGAATCGAGCCCCGGATCTTAGCGTTGTAAGTACATAAACTTGTCGCTGACCCACAAGGGGTCGGCTTGAATGAAAGTTAAAAAGCACAAGGCTAAGCAGCAGACTATCTGCGCTATGGTCGCCGCGGCGAATCGAGCCCCGGATCTTAGCGTTGTAAGTACGTAAACTTGTCGCTGACCCACAAGGGGTCGGCTTGAATGAAAGTTAAAAAGCACAAGGCTAAACAGCAGACTATCTGCGCTCAGGCCTCCGCGGCGAATCGAGCCTCGGATCTTAGCGTTGTAAGTACGTAAACTTGTCGCTGACCCACAAGGGGTCAGCTTGAATGACTAAGTAAATCTTCTTCATTACAATTTTTTTTTGCAGTAAATTTTTGTATAAATCACTCACCTTCATCGACAGTCATCATAATTTTCTTATCCAAAAACTGCAGGGGCTAATGAACAAAAAACCTGAAAGAAAAACATCAAAAAAATTTTAATTGTAATAAGTGTATAAATAAACACAACGAATTCGGTTGTGTGCGTATGTACATATACGTATAAACCAAGTAATATTCCAGTATTGTACGAAAACACTCACAGTAGACAGACTAATAAGAAATGCAATTCACTAATGAAATCTCACATGTTACAGGAAAATTAGATGAAAGTTTTAAACGAGCATCGGAGGAGTTAACTAATCTCGGTAGAAGAAAGACAGAGAATGGTAATGATGACTCTGCGCATGCTCATAATTTTTTTTTGTTCGTTCACGCTATAAATTATTAACGTCTTTATTGTGTTGAAACATTGTACTAGAACAGAACAATATAAGACTTTATACGTTCCATTGCTGGTTTAATTCAGTGTTGTAATCAGCGCGTCCATTTTTAGTTTTTTGTAATTCGCACAGAATCATGGGATTATTCAAATTACCTACGATTCAAGAATAACCAGAATATTGATTCTGCTCTACAAATCTCTTCCAAAACCTATGGTGTTCGTGAGTGTAATGAAATTAACACTGCAGTTTTTTCGCGGGGGTGGGGGGATAAGTCCCCCGACCCTAGGATACATAATCTTTCTAGTCGTAAAATGATAAGTATGTTAGTAAGAGGTCCGTCCTCCCCGATTTCAAATTGGAAACAGTTTGCTCCCTTTCCTTCCAAACACGCACACATTCGTTACAGATTGACAAGAATCGATTTATCAAATCATATAATGCAAAGCAACATTTTGCAGCGCCACCTCGAGGAAGAATAGTATCCAGAAAATTAACAGTGTGAGAAATAGTACCATGATTGGTTTTTCATTTACCGTATTTTTCGGTGTATAAAACGCACTTTTTTACCCCAAAATTTGATGCCAAAATCTGCTTGCGTCCTATACACCGAAGGTATGAATAATATATTTATGTATATATACGATATACACAAGCCATGTGTAAATATATTTAAATAGGCATGCATAGTTTAGTTCAATTGAATGTTATTTATAACAATAGTTAGTTTTTTTTCTTTTAAAAACATAACTATTTATAATGCTCCCTTAATAATAAAAAATAAAGTACAGTGAAAGCAATGAAG
>NW_013667069.1:0-12706 GCF_000517525.1 Limulus polyphemus
AGTGTTTGTGCATGGCTAAACTTGTTTTGTACTAATTTTCTTGATTACGGAAAATTAATTAACAAACGGAGATGGTCCCACTCTCTGACACCAATTTGTTCCATTTTTTTTGCCGCTTCTCGTTTGTTTGATATTATTGCTGCCATCAAGTCTGGTAGTTTCTCTTGCTGTTCTTGTTGCCACTGTTGCAGGTTTTCTTGCAACTGTTGTTGTCTCTTTTCTTTTTCCTCGAAAAACTGCTGTAATCTCTCTTCTTGTTTAATTTCTAATTTTTCTTTTCCTCTATTAACTGTTGTAATTTCTCTTCTTGTTCTTCTTGTTTATTTTCTCGTTTTTCTTGCTCGAACAACAAAATAAACAAGAATAGAAATTACAGCAGTTGTTTGAGGAGAAATAAAATAAACAAGAAGAAAAATTACGGCAGTGGCAAGTGGAACAAGAAAGGAAACAGGAAGAAGGTCTCCAACAGTTGCAGGAAAGAAAGCAAAATTTACTAATGTTTTCCGATTGTACTTCTTGCCACTGCTGTTGACTTTCCTGTAGTTGCATCTAGTTCGCTTTTAATAAATCGTTCTTTAACGTGTTTGTTTTATATGTATCTGTGATAATAAAAAAGCATGTCTGTGTGTGACCACCATAATTCCAAAAGGAAAAACCTAGAAGCCTGAAATTTTGTGGGCCTGAGGGTGGGCATCTGGGTATTACTTATCCATGCACGTGCGAAACCTTTTAATGAGGCAAGCTAGCAAAAAACCACATAAAAAAGAAGTGGTTCCTTATATTAGAAAATACTAAGTGGGCCGTGAGGGTGTGCACCTGGGTATTATTATCCATGTGCGTGTGCATCTTTTTAACGAGGCAAGCTAGTGAAAACCCACAGAAAAGAAGTAGTTCCTTATATTAGAAAATACTAAGTGGACCATGAGGATGTACACCTGGGTATTATATCATTTATCCACGTGTGTGCGCATCTTTTTAATAAGGCAATGTAGCGATAAATCAGTAGAAAAGAAGGGGTTTTATGCTAATGGGAAATAAAAATTTTAAAATATTTTTGACTGTTCTTCTATGCTAAAATAGGTTTAGAATACATTCACTGACATAGTTGTCTAAAACATATCAACCTAATAACCTGAGTGAAGCCGGATACTTTTGCTAGTATATATATATATATATATGTATATATATATCATAATAATATTAATATTAATCAAATTCATTAAAGTATTTATAATGAAGATTTGTCTGTGAATTTCTTAATACTTTCCCGAGTCAGTCTGAGTGAAAGATAGTTTTCATTCTAAGGATAAAGATACTCCTTTTCTTCGTACAGTTTTCATGTTTCACTTGCACAACCACTAGAACCTGCTAAATTAATATCAAGTTGTTCGGTATAACTTTACATTTTAACGAGGATTTTCTCTATCCTAACATTAATTGTAGAGATGTGATGTTCTGAAGTATAACTGTCATACCAAACATACTCGTCATTTCAGCCGTGGGGGTGTTGTATGTGATGATCAATCCCAATATTCATTCGTAAAAAGAGTTGGCACTGGGTAGTGATGACTAGCTGCCTTCTATCTAGTCTTTTACTACTAAATTAAGGACAATTAGCTCAGATAGCTTTGCGCGAAATTCAAAACAAACCAAATCTACTGAACGATTAAATGCCACATGGATGACACAACCCTCAAACAACTCTACTCAAATACACAACACTAATCTAAACTTCCTCGGCTTATATTATTAAACTTTTTGATCTTACTGTTATGCACCCTCTACCTATCATATATATTACAACATTAAATATACATTTATAGCTTATAATAATAATAATAATAATAAAATAAACCTCATTTAACACATTCGCTCCCAAGGTCATATTTGTGGAATTTCGCTTTGGTCCAACTTCATCTTTTTTTTACCAAATAGTAATCTTCTGCCAGATTTAGGGTTATTAGGTATAAATATGTTGTTATATAATGTTTCCTCTGTTTTTGTTAATTTTAAAAAATGAGTGACATGGGCCTCTAGGAAAGTCTATTTACTTCCAGGACCATGTCACTCAAATGTAATTCATACTTTTTCTTCTTTTTCTTTCCCGATTTTTCAGGATTTTTGTACCTAACAATTTTCCAATAATGTCAGGAAAGAGAAAACGAAGTGAAGAAAAATTGAGTAATTCAGATGTTGAGGATAATGCTTCTGTGGCTGACCCAGATTTTAGTGCGGGTGAAGAAGAGAGTAATAGTGAATAAGACGGCTGTGTAAGACGAGGAAGAGCAAACAGAAGATGAAAATCTTGCTACTCAGACTGAAGATCACGTATCTTGGACAGAGTTTAGAAACAGAACACAAAGTTTTCCTTACAGAGGAAATGGAGGAATTAGACAAAGGTTAGCGGAAAATATTACCCTTTTAGAAATATGTCAATATCTTGTTGACAAAGAAGTAATTTCTATGATTACAAGAGAAACAAATAGGTATGTGGAGCAAAATCATGCATTTGCCTCCCGTAGATCATCCACAGCATTCTCCGGGAAACCAACAATGGAAGAAGGAATTGAAAAAAATTTATGATTTGAACATATGAATAGGACTTGCGCAACTAGGAAAATTAGCAAATTATTAGTCAACCAATCTACTCTACAAAAATGAGGTGGCTTCTAAAACTAGTCGCGAAATAGGTTTCAATCACTACTTTAAAATATCCATTTTGCTTATAATGAAACCATAGAACCTGATAACAGACTTAGAAAAATTCAGCCCTTGATTGACAGAATGTAAAAAAAAATTCTAAGAACTTTACATCCTAGAAGAAAGTATTGTCACTGAGGAAAGTTTTATACCTTAGACAGGAAGACTGGTATTTCAACAATATATTCCGGCCAAGGCACACGAATATGGCATAAATGTTTTCAAGCGTTGCTCTTCTGAAGGCTATGTATGATCATTGCAATTATATGAGGAAATAATTCATTAGGTGGTCGAGAAGTTGGACAAGCTCAAAGAGGTTGTCAAGATTTGACTATAGGATTGAGAAATGAAGGACGAATTTTGTATGTCGATAACTTTTACACAAGCTTTCCTCAAGCTAAGTTCTTTCTTATTGAAAAAAACATGTTGTTGGTACACTAAGAGCCAACAAAGCTGACATGTCAAAAGAAGTTTTAGAGAAAAAAACTAAAGAAAGGAGAAATTATTGCTCGAGAGGATAGTAATGGCATTGTACTTTCGAAGTGGAGAGACGCAAAAGATGTCCGTTTTTTAACAACAAAGCATAGTCCTCAAATGGAAGAAATACAAAGACAGTCTCAAAGTACAATCTTTGCCTCTCGAAAAGCAAATCAAAAACCGACTGCAATAATTGATCATAATAAAGGAAACGCTGGAACTGATCATTCTGATCAGATGACATCTTATGCAACTGTACTTAGGAAAGGGGTAAAATAGTATAGGAAATTCGCTATGGAAATATTACTGGGAATGTCTATTGTAAACGAATGTCTAATATGCAAGAAAGTTACATCTTCCAAAATTGGAATAAGAGAGTTCAAGGAACAACTTGCATTTTCATTGCTGGGACTGCCAAAATTCGAAAGACATCCTAAACCCTTTGGTCAACGACAACATGTCATGAAAAAAGTTGCTAATAAGTCAGCTAGTACAAGTAGAAGATGTGTTCAATGCTATGCAAAGTACAAGAAAAGTGAAGGAAGAGATGTTACAAAAAAGAAAGCCAAAGTTATGAATACATATTGCGTTCAGTACCCCAATCTCCCGTTCTTTTGCATTCCCTGCTTTAAATAACATCATACAAACTAATAGTAATGAATAAAAACCCTATAACCAGAGCGCTTTCGAAAGGTGGACCTTTCTTCTTCAGGGGCAAACTGAATAAGAAAGGTCCACCTTTCAAAAGCGCTCGGGTTATAGGGTCTTTATTCATTTCTATCAAGACCTCTTGAACCTACGTGTTTTTCTAACATCATGATCATACATACTAAAAATTGAAACAAAAAAAATAAATGTCTCATAAATAATTAGTTTCTTTTTATACACATAATGAAAATCGTTTTCGTTCTAACAAGAGGTATATTTTATTTTTGTAATAAATAACGCAGTGGAGAAATAAAAAAATAATTATTTTCGAAAAGGATTTACAATATGTGGGTGATGCAAGTACATTAACGTAAAACCACGTCACTAGTATATGAGAGACGTGGATGAAAAAGTGTTAACACAGATTAAAATGTAATACATAAAAAAATAATAATAATAACATAGTAAGTTAAACATATATACATTACGAAACAAACAAAACTTGCAAGCAATAAACTGATACAATGAAAACTCTTTTTAAGAAATATACAAAATGAACATTTTATAAGTGATAAATTTGATTAAATTATTATAAAAAAATTGGAACACTTGTTAGGAAATATAATTAAGTGACACAATAGAAACATTATATTTATAACAAATAAATACGTCAAGAAACAAAAATAAAACAAAAGCATACGAAATGAATCATTACTTGTTAATGATTCGAAATCAAACACGGTAAAATAACTCTCGTTATAATATTTAAAAGAAGAAAATATTTAATTCATATCTTCTTATATCTACACATTAAAGAAAAGAATGGACATAAAAGAAAATGCAAACAAAAATTTACTTACTGATTATAAGTGTTATTTTATTACAAGTTACGACTTTTACAGTAAGGAAGAACATTTGTAAAACAGGTACGATGTTTCATCACTGTTGCGATCTTGTGTACGCGAAAATGACCACACTAGTGATTAAAACGCCATACGAGTTTCACAAATATTCTTACTCACTTTAAAAGCTGTAAGTTACAATGAAATAATAAAAAATTCTGATAAATTAATATAATAAAATAAAAATACATAAGATACATAATTTGAGTTAAGATTAGAAGACATATACAATACATACACTTACCTAGAACCTGCTTGCTATTTTACTCCAATTCACCTTAACCCTACCGGTAAATATTTCCAGTGCTGCGTTTGGCCACCATCATGATTCTCAGAATATTATTGGTCCTTGTGAGAGCTCTCTGTTTGCCAATAAGTGGTGTGCTTCTTCCTAGTATTGCGTTTAAGTCATTATCGTGTGATGCAGCCGGCCATCTTTGCAGTTGTAAGGAGCCCAACCTTCAGTCTAGTTGGCAGAAATTTCTTGATAATGCCTTTACAACACTAGCTCCTGCTATAACATAGGGTGAATCTCATTTGGTCGTTTAGTAGAAGGTTCTATCCTCAGCATTTTCTGGGACTGATACTAAATCACTCTGCTGGTGAGGTTTTGGTGGCTGCTAAGGCATATCAGTTCTTTCTTTCTTGGCCAGACAGGTCAAAAGTCTTGCTTACGTGGTCTGTCGAAACTCTCTCATTCACTGTCAGTTTATTTGTTTGAAGTTAAGCACTAAGCTACACAATGGGTTATCTGTGCTCTGCGCACCGAGTGTATCAAAATCCGGTTTCTAGCGTTGTAAGTCCGCAGATATACCGCTGTGCCACTGGGGGCATTAGCAGTTGAAGTTGCAATAGTAGCTGCTATCATCTGGGTACTCATTTTGCCCCTACCAGCCTAAGACCTGGTGAACCCTGAAGAGGATCCAAGCTTGATATTGTGTATAGTTTGTGTATCTAATTGTATGAAGACTGCAGCAGCCTATTTTAAAAGTTAGAAGATTCTGAAGTGGAGGAATTCTAATTGCAGACGTGTGACTTGACACAGAATAAATATTTGATTTTATTTTTGAATACTTCTTTTTGTAGTGTGAGATGGTAAATTATATTATGGTTTTGTTTATCGTTCACTTATTATTCCTTCTGTTGTACATTATATCTATGAATGTTTAGTTACATTAAAACGCTAACTCACCTTCTAGCTGATCTCGTGTGTTTTGAGTAAATATGCATGTATTATGAAATTGACACCAGCTTTCCTAGCAGTGACCTATATATATTATTAATATAGCAAAATATTATGTAAATTTATGATCAAATGAAGAGCGAATAAATACTCTGCCATAAAGTTCATAAACCAGAGTCACGAGATAGTGAATTATTGCTGTTTGTCACTCGATGTTGTTATTAATATAGAAAAGTAATTTTGCAATATTGTGTTATTGGTTTTTTTTGGAAGGATTAATAATTTTCTTTTGTTTCCATTTTCTGATTCCATTATTTGAAATAACTAGTAAGGATATTTGTTTTATTGTTCATTAATGTTAGTATAAAGTCTTTGCCAAGCACATGTTTTTGGTAAGTGCTAAATTTTATTCCAAGCGTTGTTACAGTCTAATAATATATACATATATATATATATATATAACTGGTACTTGAAACCGTTGCTACTTGGTGAAATTCCATAGTTACAGAATTGAAGGAAAACAATACAATACATCATTTATTACGACCATGGTTTCGCCAGTAAAGGCATTATCAGGTACAGACTGAATTTATTTATCTCTGTGTGGAAATATATATATTATACATACAAACCCAGGAATTATTAGCTAAACATTCATCAACACTATATTACAGCCATATATTCACTTGAACTTATGAAAAAAAATTATTCTGCTAAAGCATAATACGTTCCCTATCTATCTCACACAACCCCCATTGGCACAGCGGTATATCTGCAGACTTACAACGATAGAAACCTGGTTTCGATACCCGTGGTGGGAAGAGCATAGATAGCCCATTGTGTAGCTTTGTGCTTAATTAAAAACAAACAACTATCTCAAATATAGTGTCTGACTACTCAAAAAAGTATATTTTAACCAAGTCTTTTTACACTTCAATTCCTCTAAAATACTTTTAGACCTCGGGGGAGCTTCAGAAGTATAGATAATTTTTTATAATATTTATTTTTCGTAATATAGCTGAGCTAATAAGTATTACGTCATCTATTAGGTAATACACTCTGAAAACACGCAAATTTTCTCTAGGTTTTTAATGAATTTCCACAACTATGTCAGGAAATCGCCAATTTCCAAGTAGTGCAAAATATAAGCAACAAGATATCTACATAGATGGGACAGGATTAAAGAATAGAATATCATATATATGAAATTTACATTTTGCTTAGAAAAGTTACGCTTTTGGCAGGAATATACATGTTATGGAAAATGGCATATACATTTTTTAACAGTAAGTAATTATAGGTGTTTAAGATATTTTATTAGGCCTCTATATTTTTGAGGTTTTTCTTTTCTTCTCTGAAATTACACAATTTAGTGAGGAAAAGAGAAAATCACAAATAGATATATTACGAATTTTCTAATCCCCAGTCATGTGAAAATATTATTAAAAGTTTAGCTTTATGAAATGCTTGCAACAGACGAAAGTTCGAGAGTTTGTTGTAACATACTTAGTCTAAGTTTAATTTGTAACAGTTATATTAGAATTTTCAAATGATAATTGTGAGAAGTATTTATAGGAGCACTGTTAGCCAAAGTAAGATATCACTCGCGATGGTTCAGTAGTAGAATTACAATACACAGAGTTCACAGAGCTTTTGTTAATTAAACTTAAGTTATATTTCTTTGTATTGCCAGTTATTTAAAATAAATATTTGTGTACCGTGAATTATCTTTGTTGTCATTGTTTTCTCCCTGCAAAGTTTCACAATGAGTTATCTGAGAAATCGAATTTTAGTGTTTTCAGTCTGTAAACTTACAGCTGACTACCAAGGTAAATCAAACGCTAATTTTAGCTTTGTAAGTCTGTAAACTTAAAACTGTTCCGCTAGTGAGTAGTGTGAATTCTGGTCCTATAACTTAAGGTACTGCCCGGCATTGGGGGCATTATAAAGTGACGGTCAATCCCACTAGTCGTTGGTGAAAGTGTAGCCCAAGAGTAGGAGGTGGGTGGTGATTACTAGCTGCCTTTCCATTTAGTCTTACACTGCTGAATTAGGGACGGCTAGCACAGATAGCCCTCGTGAAGCTTTGCGCGAAATCCATAACAAACAAACCATCTTACAATTTTTATTTGAGGAACAAATTCCTCTGACAGAATAATAACCTTTGATATTTACAAATAGCACAATATGTATGGATTACCAAGATTAAGTTAGCTTTCATACAAATTAGTGTATAATCCTTGTTATACTTCTATTGTTACAAGAATTACGATAATCTAGTAAAGTCCACTGTAGTAACAGGAATAAGTCATATCATATTATCACACGGTTTTCCTTAAGTTACACTTACCTAAGTTTTATATTAAAGAATTAAAAGGTGACTACTAGAGAAGGGAGACACTTTTACAATAGTTTTGTAATCACCGATATATTTTGACGGTAAATTGGTTTAAGTATTGTCTCTACAGCGTTTTTTCTGCCGGCGAAAAGAAAAAAAAAAACGTTAGGGACACGTTGCTAGGCGGCCATAAGGGACGAATGAGTAATAGTATCACAAAGTAGAGAATGTGTTTCTAGGCAGCCATGACAGGTGGCCATAACTCATAATTGTATAGACATGTCTCATCATGTCGACAGTTAATCATTAATTTGATAGTTAAATAAATCATTTATAATTAGATTGTCATAAAAAGGACGCTTAACACTAATTCATTAAAACAATTATAATTAAATCAAGTCCTAAAATGCACATTACATTTCCTTATCATTTAATTAATCTTAAAAAGGTAATTGATAAACTACCAGTATAGAGACTCTATTCTACAATCACCGCCACCGACTGTTTCTGTACCTTTTAAGTCTTCATTTTCTGAATGACACATCTTTAGACATGTGCTGCAGCATTCCGCTACTACAGTGGGAGTGCAGACAGATCTTTCCATGCTTCCCACACAGTATATCTCGCACCATATTACAGAGTCTTTTGTCCTCTGTAGATTCAAGATTTGACAAGTCTATGTCTACTCCCACTATCGCATCCAGTGACTGCTTGGGACCATCTCCCCTGCCCTGAGGTGCAGAACCAATATTCAGTCACGCACTCAGCCACTGAAGTCTCCTTCGTCAGACAGAGGTTGCCCTGTTTCTACTAAATACAAATGTCATGGTCACAAACAAAAGGTTTTTCACCTAATTCTCCTCATTTTAAGTAAAAATAACTACTTTGATACAGTGAAACTGTCGAGGTTTTCGTTCTAATTACGATGACATTAAGGCCTTGGTCAATTTCTATCATCCCATGTGTCTCTCCTTACAGAAAACATTTCTCAGACCTGCTGATGCTTTCACCTTTTGGCAATTTTCTTTATACCAGAATGACAGGTTGTGTGAAGGATGAGTTCATGAAGGTGTAGCACTGCTGGATGATCAGCATCTACCCACCATGTCTCTGCCATTCAATGTGCCTCTGGAGACTGTAGGCCTGTATCTCTTTGGGTCATATCATCACTGTATGTTCTCTTTACCTGTCACCAATCAGACTTTGATGCTCGTATATTAACAGTTGCTGGCTCTCTTTTTCCTGTTGGGAGACTTTAATGGACACAATACCCTTTGGAGTGGTGATATTGATGGAAGGGAGTCATTCTGCGGAGCATATGCTCTCAGATCACAACCTTTCTATCTTCAATAATGGTTAATTTAACTATTTTTACACTTCTAGTCAGTCTTTTACTGCTAATGGGGGTGGACAATGACCTATGAGGCAGTGATAATTTTCCCATCATTTTGAGGGAGTATGGCCGCAGCTGATGCTCCTAAACTTTTGTGCCATAGTGGAAGCTGGAGCAAGGCGACTGGCTCTCCTTCACCATTCTCTCAGAACTCGATTCTGCTGTCGTTAGTCTTCCCACTATTAATGACTGCATGGAGGCAGTAATCGAATGTGCTATTCAAGCAGTAGCTCCTTTAATTCCCAAAACCTCGACATATTTCCTATGGTATCCTCGTCCATGGTAAACTCCTAACTGCGGGTGCAGAAGATTCAAAAACGGGCCTGGGATATCTTTTGCAGGCATTCCACTCTTTCCAACCACATTAATTTCCAGCAGGTTCATGCTCATGCCCAGCTGGTCAGATGTCAAAGCCAGAAGGAATCGTAGAATAAGTTTGCTATCAGCATCTCTTCTTTCATCAGTTTCAACATTGTCTGGGACAGGATTTGGAAGGTTAGTCGAAAATATGCTTCCCATCCTATTTCGATCTTGCTCTTCAATGGCTAGGAAGTTGCTGATGTTCAGGACCTTGCTGACAACTTTGGGGAATGCTTTCTCACCTTTACAGCACTTTTGTCTCTTCCCCTGCCTTCTTGGCCATCAAGTCACGAGCTGAGCAATTGCCACTCTCTTTTAGGGTAGATCATCCCTACTAATGCTATGTGTTTTATAAGGAAAAATCTCAAGTAATGTTATGGACAAGTTGTTTTGCACATAAAACATATTTCTTACTCTATAATATACCCATTTGTTCTCAGTTAAGAAGCTATTATGCAAGGTAGTCTCGATTTTGTAAAACAAACTAGTTATTATGTGCATAAAATATATATATTTACTTTACACTTTAGCTATGTGTTTCCTCAGTGGGAGTCAATTTTGCTACCTATAGAGCTCATCTTTCAATGAAGCCAGACTTCGGAAACCAAATGGTAAATTTAGGTTGTTTATTTGGCGTATTTTGGCGCAAAGCAACTAGGCTATATGCACCAAACAACCAGTAAAAACTGTAAAAGTAAAATTGTTATAAAACATAAAAATAAATTGAGTTAAAATGATACATGGTCAAGTTGGACAGTGTCACCATCGCCAATGACACCGTCCAATGCTAGGGGTAAATCCGTAAAAAGTATATGTCGGAAATGATGCTGCTATTCACGGTCATAACGACAGCACGACAGTAAAATGTGGGCTATTGTGACCCGAGTGTCACAAAGGCTACACATTGGTGGGTCAGTATCAGATCAAAGAAAACAAAAAACTGTGAAGAATGTATAGCATAGCCAGGACAACTTCCTCTTTCCAATCCATATGGAAACAAGACAGCCAAAGAGTAACAGAAGATTTGATCTGGAAAAGCTTGTTATGACGTTGCTCACTCCAAGTCTACTGCCAACTGATGCAAAGCTGCGCCTTGATCACAGGACCATAGCCCTTATATAGGGGATAGGCACGGTCGTGTCAGCACCAGAGCAGAAAGACTTAGCTGCAGTGTGAGCAAGCTCATTCCTACGAATACTGATGTGGCCAGGTATCCAGAAAACCTGGATGGAAAGAGAAGATATAGAAAAATGGGCCAGTCATTGTTGAATATCAGTGAGAACAGGGTAAGAACTAATGATAAGCGATTCCAGGGCCAGTAGAGAGCTAAGAGAGTCTGTGTAAATAGTACAATGGCTGTACTTCATAGCTTCTAAATGATCCAGAGCAAGAGAAAGGGCATACAACTGGGCAGTGAATGCAGAAACTGTAGAGGGAATCCTGCGAGCAACCATCGAGCCACAACCCACAGAGTTACCTGATTTTGAACCATCTGTTTAAACAGAAATAGAAGAATGGTTCAAAAGATGTTCAGCAAAGAGAAGGTGGTACTTCCAATGGGGAGTATACACCTTCCTCAGATGACTCAAGGAAAGGTCACATTCGGGGATGGTAATAAGCCATGGTGGAATGGGTTGATCATTGGGGGCTTCACCTCTGGTGGGGACAGAGATATATGTAGACATTGACTTGTTAACTCAGTTATTCATTGAAGGCAGAATTATCTTTACATAATGCAAAAAAGACTCTGATGGGGGCACGGAAAGGTCTATCTGCACTCACACTGTAGCAGTGGAGCATAGTGCACTGGCATATGTCCGAAATTGAGTAGGGGACAATAACTTTCGAGCATTGGGGTGAGAAACGTTGTTAACAGTTTTTAAATGTTGTACTTCTTTCTCCTCCACCCATTTAGAGAAAAATGATAGTAAGAGGGGTGGGAACCATTACATATAATGCAGTGGGGGTCCAGTTTGCACTCGTAGGCATCATGGTGTTTGTCACCACAATGAGGACACATCACAGAACCACAACAAGATGCCTTCGAATGACCAAACCACTTACACTGAAAATATCTGAGGGGATAGGAATATATGGCCATACTTTACAGTTCAGATAACCTGCCTTTACAGCAGCAGGTTCACGTGGCGATGTAAACATCAAAATAAGAACATTGGTAGGCAGCATAATTCCTTCTTGATGAGTGGAGATGCGTTGCACTGCAGAAGCTCCTTGGCAGGAGAAACCAGCGAGGATCTCGTATTCGAGGATATTCTTCAAATCCCTCTCAATAATAACTCCTTGTGGAGAATTCAAAGTAGCATGGGGAGTAACTTCAATGAGTATATCCCCAATGGCTTTTGAATTCAGGAAGAGTTCACTGTGTGTTGGTGTAGATCTTTCCACCAGAATGTCTCCATAACATAGCTTCTTGACTGACTTTGGAGAGCCAGCAAGCCTCTCTAATCCCTTCTGAATAAGAAAGGGAGACATTTGCCCTAAAAGTTTGTCTGACAAAGAATGCATTAGGATAAAACCGGGTACAGGTACAGAACAGGGTGTAGACTGCTGTTCAAAGTCTTCGAGACCGCTTACTTATGAGCTGTTTTTTTATGATTTTATTAGGATTTGGGGGATCCATAACATAAGAGGAAAGCGAAGTTTGATTATAAACAAGATTACGACACTTATAATATACAACATTG
>NW_013667069.1:13196-17005 GCF_000517525.1 Limulus polyphemus
ACAATGTTGTATATCATAAGTGTCGTAATCTTGTTTATAATAAGAGGAAAGATTCGGTACTCACTAACCCCACCCACTATGAAGTCCTATGAGGGCATGCACTACAATGCTAAACAAGGATACTGCAGCATTGCCAGGGCTTCGTAAACACTATAACCAGATACCAGCATCAGACACAATATCCACAACACCCATTGAGAATGCCCAACACTGGTAAGCAGTTGACCCTAGCCCAAAAGTACAAGCCGATTGACCAAGGAAAGTCACCCCAAGGTCACCTGTTTACAGGAATTCAAGGCCAAAGTGGTGTGTTGTAGTTCTCCAGATACCACTCAAACACCAGGATCCTCTTATCCCCTTTACGGGTCTCTACGCACGGCAAACACGTGGGTGGATGTTCAGATACTAGATGAGGTAAACTAAAAGTACGGAACCTTCTCTGGGAGGTCTCCTCACTAAGTACAGGAATCCACCTCGAGGGAATAACGCTTAGGAGGTCGTTTTGGATTATGCTGAATATATTATCTCGCAAAGAAGACTTAAATGATATTAATTACAAGTTAGAATGTTTTGCAAATTAATTTTTGTCTGTAATATTACTTAAATTTTTCTTTACTTAATATTAGTAAAATTATTTAGGAATTGATAAAAAAAAATGTACTTCTTGCACGTATTATAACGTACAACATAGCATTACCTCGTGTCCGCCACTTTTATAGCTACAAGGATTTTATTGTATCTTGAGGCATTTGTTCAGGTTTGTTTTAATTATATTACACATGGTTATACAATAGCAAAATATTGGTAGGGTTCCAGCGAGTGCACCCTTTATGTTTTAGTAACAAGTTCCTGTTCCCTTCCGGCCGGAATTTCGGCTTTTAGTACATTTCTCTTTTCAGATATATGTTTTCTTTAAAAAATATTGTTTTATTGCTTGTACTTGTAACCACAGGAATGGATTTCTCCTTAGTCAAAAGTAATAACTCACAAGCGGGAGCCCATTAGCTGTTTTACATAAACAGCACGTGATCTTTGTGTACCTTTAGTTTGTTTGTTTGTTTTGAATTTCGCGCAAAGCTACACGAGGGGTATCTGCGCTAGCCGTTCCTAATTTAGCAGTGTAAGACTAGAGGGAAGGCAGCTAGTCATCATCACCCACCGCCAACTCTTGGGTTACTCTTTTACCAACGAATAGTGGGATTGATCGTGAAATTATAACGCCCCCACGGCTGAAAGCGTGAGCATGTTTCGTGGGATGGGGATTTGAACACGCGACCCTCAGATTGCGAGTCGAGCGCCCTAACCACCTGGCCATGACGGGCCTACATGGACTGGGCTTGGCATTATAGAATGCCCAATGATAGAACATGTTACAACAATAGCAAAGAATGATGAATAGTGTTTCCCCCTCTAAGTGTTAATTATATTTCAGTGGAATAACAATTTTGAGAAATTTAAAAATAATTTGATCTATTTCTTGCTATAAAATATGATACTAATATTTGTTTTTTAGGCGTTTCTTCATCAGAACAAGACCAGGAAAACTCTTGGGCTACTCTTTTACCAACGAATAATGGGATTGATCGTCACATTATAACGTCCCCACGGCTGAAAGGGCGAGCATGTTTGGTGTGACGAGAATTCGAACCCGCGACCCACAGATTGCGAGTCGAGCAACCTAATCACCTGGCCATGCCGGGCCATTGTAAGATGGACGATACTGATAATTCTGTATGTGCCTATATGATTACATCTTCAAGTTAGGATTATGTATATATAATTTTGTATGTCATATTTAAACGACAAATATATGAGTTCTAGATCAAAAACAGAAAGTAGTAGCCTGGAAATAGAAAATAATTTCCTATTGAACCATTAAATATTGTGAATGTACAATTAATTTTTGTGATGTTATGTAAAGGATAAGAATAAATAAATTTTTTGATGCAAAATCATTGTCAGAGTTAATGTATAGTCGACATACAGTTTGTTTTAGTTACAAAGTTTATTCTGTAATGATAGACAGTAAACCTAAGCTCTAGGGGAGTGGTATGTGTAGGTCAGTACCACGGGAGACAGACGGTTTAGTTTTCAAATGTATTGTTACGTATCTGGTCGTTTGTTAATTTTCAGCAGAAATTCTTTCCGAGAAACTTCAGCGATGCAAATCCTTTCTTAATTAAAACTAACTTATTCTTTCTCGTTACAACATTGCAATACACAGAATTTCCACAGTCAATACGTTTGCAATCTCGATAACAAAACACACACTTTATACTACCGTCACTAACGCTCGCTTGACTTAATTATCTGTCTCTATATCTATCTATCTGCAAAAATTATCTCTCCGCTTTATTTGCCGGACTTATATACTCAAAAAAAGGGCGACTGATACAAACTAGAGTTGCCAGGAAAAGTCAGGATCCTGCTAGAAACTCCAGCGCGCATGCTTCCAGTGTCGCGTGACTTCCGCTGTAGTAACAGTATGAAATGTTTTGTACAGTTTCCAAAATAAAGAAACTTTGATTAGTTATGTTTCATTAATAGTAACAAATAATCTACTTGAACAAGTATATACGGCAGGTATTATTACATTGAGGTGTATGTCAGTATTTTATGAACAAAGAAGTTTTCTTAAATAGCATATTAGTATATCCTGAAGTTTTGTTCACAAGTGTTTCGGTATGCTTGTTAATTATGTGATTTTACATACATATAATAACTATTTTACATCGGGTTATGATGAAATATGAGTTTTCTATATGAAATAGAGACTTCTTAGAAACGAATATTCGTGGTGTGTAATTTAACCATAAAAGACTAAGCTAGACTTTTATTTATAAACTAAGAAGTTTTCGTAAAGAGTATCCTAGTGTATTTTGAAGTTCTGTTAAAATATATTTCAATATGTGTGATATTTATGTCCGAGATTTTACTTGCATATACTAAAGATAGTATATTAGTCTATGGTGAGAAGTGAGTTTCATATAAGAAAATCACAGAAATCTGATTTGTTTTTATATATTTGATAAAGTGTAAGTGAAAGATAATTCATGTTACCATAGTAATTTCAAAATGCACGTGAGGTAATATAACTGTTTTGAAATAGTCGAAGAATAATTACTTAAATGTTCTTTTGCGACTATGATTTTAAACTTATTCTCGGTATTGCGGTAATTTTTATATGTGACTAATAATGTGATAAAAGAAGTATACACCTTACCTTCAAATAATGTGCGTCACTGACCACGTGACGACCACCTAAGAATAGGGCAGTGTCAAAGTTTGGTTAAAATGTTACTGATCAACTGATGAACAGAAACGTTACCCATGACTCGTGTTTACAGGTTTTTAAAGAATATGGTGAACAGAAACGTTACCCATGATGCGTGTTTACAGGTTTTTAACAGAACATGGCAAACAGAAACGTTACCTATGATGCGTGTTTACAGGTTTTTAACAGAACATGGCGAACAGAAACGTTACCCATGACGCGTGTTTACAGGTTTTTAACAGAATATGGTGAACAGAAACGTTACCCATGACGCGTGTTTACAGGTATTTAAAGAATATGGTGAACAGAAACGTTACCCATGACGTGTTTACAGGTTTTTAACAGAACATGGCAAACAGAAACGTTACACATAACGCGTGTTTACAGGTTTTTAACAGAATATGGCGAACAGAAACGTTACCCATGACGCGTGTTTATAGGTTTTTAACAGAACATGGTGAACAGAAACGTTACTCATGACGCGTGTTTACAGGTTTTTAACAGAATATGGTGAACAGAAACGTTACTCATGACG
>NW_013667069.1:17901-18472 GCF_000517525.1 Limulus polyphemus
TTAAAAGACCTACCACTTACCATCTATCTCTATTAAAAGACCTACCAGCCACTATCCATATATAATGATAGAATTTTATTCTTACTTAGTGGCTTTTAATACCATAGAAAGTTGACTGCAAAGTTTTGTGACTTTTATTTTTATGGTATGATTTAAACTTAAAGTGAATAATCTATAGAAAATGGTAAGTTTGCTGTTTTTGCTATATTGTAAACTAATTGGTTAAATAATAATTGTGACGACCCCTAAGATAGTGACAGCCTCTACTTTCTAACTTTCGCGACGATGAGGCCATTATCCTTCGTTCATAGAATAAGTGTATGGGTGTAACTGTGTGATCATCTTTGACACAAGCTTGAGATCATATGGGTCTATGGGTTAGTTTTAATGTTTTATGAACTTTTAATAGAAAATTTATGAATAAACAGTAAGTCATCCATTTATTATTTTTTGTTGTAGCAAAATTAATTACTGGGCTTGTAATATAATTAAATCTAGTCATATTGACTCGTGTATTTTTAGTGTTAACAAGGACAGTTGCGTAGTTTGTAACATAATACATGTGAAATTG
>NW_013667069.1:19247-21881 GCF_000517525.1 Limulus polyphemus
AAAATTAATTACTGGGCTTGTAATATAATTAAATCTAGTCATATTGACTCGTGTATTTTTAGTGTTAACAAGGACAGTTGCGTAGTTTGTAACATAATACATGTGAAATTGTTTTTTGAAAAGGGGGATGCCCACATGGTGATTGGTGATCCCCAAGATATTTCAGACAATTAGTATGTTCTCTGTGTAATTGTTATGATATTGACTGTCAGTGTAATAAATCATAATGGAAATATTTACATAAACAAAACCTTTGTCCTGTCTTTGATTTAAAAAGTGTCGTAAAATAAACTTATCACTGCTGTCAGATAAATCAAAACTGGCCTTTGATCTCAACGTACAGTATTTGAAATCTTCGTCTAATATATAGCAACAAAGTTTCGAAACAAGAGGTAATTAAAATAATAATGAATATATATAATAATAATAATAATAATGCTTTGTTAAATGACAAATATTGTTTTGTATAATTGATGTTACCAAAAAACTTTAATCACTTGGTCCTTGGATTAGCTAGCCAGTTATTGCAAAACAGACTTAGTCATTCTAATCCTATAGTTTTTCTAAATGTGTGTATTTTCTTAACCAAGATGGTCAGTGGCCTTGAATATCTAACACTTCAGACAGCAGCAAGACAAAACTCGCAATCACATAATTGGAAATTAACCCCAGAAATTCATAGGTTAATTACAGAACGCAGACGATTAAGGAGACAACATTACACCTCGCGAGACCCCATTATCAAAACTCAAATTAATAGACTTAACACGCAAATAAAAAATAACATTAAAATACTCAAAGAAACGAACTGGCTTGATTTCTGCAATAATCTAGAGAATAACAAAAATAAACCCAAAGAATTTTGGAAAAAATTCAAGACACTTTCTTCCAACAAAAACAACAACGAACTTTTCCAAACAATTACACACAACAATGTTACAGCCAAAACAGACACAGAGAAAGCTGATTACTACGAAACATCGTTTAGCACTCTCCCAACTTTGATTACCATCACTAAATACACATTGACAACTTCATTAACTCCCACCCATCACTGTTCACCCCAACTTTCCCAGCCTTTTGCACACACGACAACGTGATCACCAACCCTGATAATTCAGTAAACAGATGTATCACTAACATAAAATATCAAGCGCTCCTACCAAACACATTTCTCCTTACAATCTATACTGCTTACAAAACCCAGCACAGTAACGACCCGCACTTAAAAGATCATCATTTATGTTATAATCCTGTATTTCTTATCAGCCTGGGCACAGGACAGATAGAATATTCGGCGTCTGTTTTGTGAAAGTGGGTTTTCTCCGGGCACTCCGGTTCCCCCCCCCCCCCCATCTAAATTACCATCATTTAGGGCTTTTTAGCCCCCTGAAGTGGGCCCCCATGATCGAACAACCATTACAATTAAAATAACTAAGTTAATAAATAAATAAATAAATAACATATGACATAAATAAAGCATTTTCCTTCATTATCAAATTCATTCTAAACGAACACACGTTACGTACCCAACAGTCATTTGCATGTCTGGATCTTCCTGCCCCTGCTTCAGTCCATCTGATCTTCCTGCTTCAGCCAACGCCAGACTCCTCATCAATGACGTTCTTATCCTGCCCGACGCACGACTCTCTTCACGGCTTCCCGACGTTTACTTAACCATTACATTTAAACAGAAAATATATGACAAACTAAAATCCTAGGAATGTAACAAATCTCAAGCGCGGGGTTGAAGGGGAACAAAAGTTCTCGAGAGAGCGGACAAACTTCAAAACTTATTTTCTCTTTCTTCAAACTAAATAACAGCCACGTAAAGTTTAGTTTTTACACAATGATACGGACTCAAATACAAACTAATAAAGCACAAAATACCAATCACATCCACTAAATGGATATCTAACTTCCTAGATAATAGATCCAAGAAAGTTAAAATTAACACGTCACTTTCACAACCCTTCACGTCAGGTGTACCGCAAAGATCTACCACAGCCAACCACGCCCCTCACGCACACCTCACAGTACCCTGATGACATAGCATTATGGAGCACCTCCTGGGACCCCCTCCCCCACTAGCGGCAAAGACAATTCAAAAACCCTCGACAAAATCACATAGTGGTGCAATAAATGGAGAATAATACACAATCCCACTAAAACGCAAGCAATCATACTATTCCCAAGGCTACACAAAAGACTAAAGCGTGTCAGGTTAGCTAAACTAAGCCTTTACAATACCCCCCATCTCATTCCCCAAATCTACAAAATTGGTAGACATACCTATCAACCCTAAACTAACATGATACACACATTTCAAGGAAATCAGTAAGAAAATTAAAACCAGAATAGCATGCCTTCACAAAATATGTCATCATACTCACTGATGCATACCACAGATAATAACGTACATTTACAAGACATTTATCAGACCTTAATAGACTGTAACATGAATCACAACTAACTTATGATACTTCAAAAACTCCAAAACCGAGTAATACGTCTTACCCACCGCCTCCCTCTACATACAGTACATGAATGCATATTTAAACTTGCTGTTAAATATTAGCCCCTCCCCCCCCCAGTGACACAGCGGTATGCCTGCAGAATTACAACGCTAGAATC
>NW_013667069.1:22576-24356 GCF_000517525.1 Limulus polyphemus
CATCGAACTTCTAAGCTTTAACCTCGAGCAGGGTGAAAGAGGATTGCTAATCTTCGAACACCCTTGGTGATTAATAGTTTTTCTCTAAACTACTAACTTTACACCCAAATAACTGCCATAGACACACACTGACCTGGCCACGTGGATTCGGTATTCGTACAGTGCAGAAGTGTTTTTTTCTCTCTCCTCCGCATACGGACGTAAAAGTCATTGTGCTTATCAAACAGTTCTTATCAGGACTAAGTGTTTAGTTCCAACAAGGCCTCGTATATTGGCAAAACCAAACACCATTTAAAAGTTAGAGCCTATGAACATATGGGAATTTCCATAAAATGCAAAAAAAATTGAGTAACCCCTGTGTTTCCTCTATAAACCAACATAGTGAAGAAACAGGACATCAACCTATGCTATCAAGTTTTTCTATCCTCTTCAAGTCTAATACTGACCTGGAATTATTGATTAAAGAAATCCTTCACATCAAACAGCAGTCTCCAACACTGAACAACATGCAGTCTTCATTTAAATTATAATTTTTTTTATGTTCGTATTACTGATTGTACTTTGTGTGTGTGTGTTTTCTTGCTATAGTTTCTCCTCGTGATTACTGTTTTGTGTTTTATTTGTTTAATTATCGTTATATTTAGCAATTGTACTTTAGCAATGTCCAAAGACTTATGCAAATTCATTTTATTTTGCTTTAGATACTGAAGATGGAATCTGATAGAATTCCGAAACGTTTATCTATGTCCACTTTTTGTCAATAAACAGGTTCTAACACACGTTTAACGTGGATTAACGAGATTCCCACTGTCCCTATCTACTACCTAGCGAAACCACAGCCAAGGGAACTGGCTTGGAAAAATCAAGATACTGATAGAGACGGACAATTGAGTCAAGCGCGGTAGAAAGTGAGTGAATTGTTGTGAAATATAGTGTGTGTGTTTAATTCAAAATAACTGTGAAAATTAAGTGTATTGCAAAGTTGTATTGAGGAAGAATAAAGAAGTTTTATTTAAGAAAGGACCTGTATCGTAGAAAAATTAACAGGAACTGAGAGGAAGTGATGAATTTCAGGTGTGTAATTAATTGGACGTCATGTCAAGGGTTTACTGTGGTAAAAGTGTCGAGAGACGCCCACCAACCCCCATTGTGAAAGTCCCAACAGCTAAGTGTAAAATGCCAAGCACACACAGTGTCTACGTGTCAGGAAAGCTGGATGGCCAAAAGTGCAACTTTGTCGTAGATTCTGCATCCCAACAAAACCTTGTGAGTATCAAGGTGCTGGACCACAAGCCAAACAGAAGCTCAGTGGTGTGACAGGACCTTATGCAAGGTTGTGGGGACCAGTGTGGGTAACTTTTGAGCTCATGGGCTTAAAGGACAACCACAAAGTATACTTGGCTGACATTGAAGACCAATGCATATTAGGGTTGGACTACTTACTACCGAGGAAGTGTGTAATTAATTTTGATAAAATGACGTTTGAGAACAACAAAGGCCAAATTCCGGTATGTATTAAAAGAGAGGTTGAACTAACCAGGCGTCATCAAGCTGAAGTCAAAGTGACTGAAGGAGTTGATAATGATGAAGTGGAACCAGTTATAGATATTAAAGCAGAGCAGGAGAAAAACCAAGATTTGAAGCCAATAATTGATTTTCTACAAGCAAGTGTTTTGCACCCTGCTTGGGAGAAGGTGTCTAGCTTAAGCCCTGTGACAAAGAACTGATGGTATTCTTGTCCAGAGATGGGAAACTGCAGATGGGAAAATGACGACTTGGC
>NW_013667069.1:25356-44342 GCF_000517525.1 Limulus polyphemus
GATGGAGCAGATGAACCCCACATGAAGCAGAAGCCAACGAGACGGAGACCAGGACGGAAGAAGATACGTCCCATACAATTAAGAGATTTGCTGAATTTTAATTTTGTGTTTGTAAATTCTGTACATTTAATTAAGTTATTGTTAATTATCTGTTGGTTTAATGTAAGTGGCTATTGTTTGGGACGAACAATACTAAGGAAGGAGCAGTGTTACGATAGTGGAAGTCACGTGACGCTAGTAACACGTCATGAATTTCTAGAAGTATTATGACTTTTCCTGGGAACTCTAGTCTTTTCTACGCGCCCTCTATTTTACTATATAAGCCGGCAAATAAAGCAGAAATATAATTGCAGATAGGGAGATATAGAGACAGATAATCGAGTCAAGTGCGTGAATCGTTGTGAATTATAGCGTGTGTATAAGTTAAAGTAACTGCGTAAATTAAGTGTATTGCAAAGTTGTATTGAGAAAGAATAAACTAGTTCTATTTAAGAAAGGACTTGTATCGCTGAAGTTCTTCGGAAAGAATTTTTACGGGAAATTAACAAACTACCAGAGACGTAACACAATCTACTTGTAGTATTTTCAGGTAAAACAGATTTTCTAACAACAACAGATAGGCAGACCTGCAAATAACAACAAACTCTATACTTATATCTATACATATTATAAATATGTGATAAATTGTTATGTAGGTTTTTCTGGAATGATTTTTTTATTATATGTGAAACAAATTGTTTTTGTAATAAATATGGGTTCTCCCTTTTTTTGTTCATGGAAAATTTTTGTTTTCTTTTTTATTTTAACATTAACTTTTTTTAAGGCAGGCCCTTTTCAGTTTACTTATTGCACACGTTCGTATTATAACTGTTCGCGGGATAGTAGTGTTAGTGTTTGTCCGTGTGATCCTAATCTGCATGTTCTTTCAGAGTTTTTGTTTTCAAACCTCCAAACAACTTTGTAAATTACGAATGAGCCTGTACACAGTTTCTCCATTGAAACTCGGAGTTGAAGTTAATGGAATAGATTTGAAGAAAGAAATCCCATACGAAGGTTAGTAGTATAATAATAACAGTTATGGTATAGCCTATAAATTATATTTATACTTATACAGATATAGTTATACTATACTCTGTAATTCTAATATAATATTGAATTACATTTCTCAAAAAAGTCGCAGAAACTGAGAAAGTGAAACGTGCATCTAGTTTTATAAAGTGAAGTTGTTAAGCAATGAAATGTTTTTGATTTTTAAATTTAAACAGCGGTTTAAAAATGACAATGATTTTGAAAGCTTAACTGAATTTGAATTGGTAATAATATTTGTCATCAATTATCAAACGATACCCAACGGTCAACCCTTGTGTCTGTGCCGTGAGGGCTTCGCACAAGAGGCTTGTTTGAATGTGACAGAGAGTAGTTTTATATTTATATTATAATTACTGAAATCAAAATGAATGACATTAACTTAAAAAAAATGTAGAAATTTTCTCTTATGCAGAAGAACGCACTCCTCAAGTTTGGATCACGAATAAGCTGTATAAGTTATAATTTATATGCAGACATCACTGTGCAGTTTGTGTGAATGTTCAGAAATAAACCTTTTCTACATATTACTTTCCAATTCGGTCTTTTATATATATTTATACATAATGTACAAATTTATACATAATACTTCTCCACTGGGAGGATTAATGTTAAATAATATACGTAACTGTTGAATATAAAATTAGTACCAAAAATATATAATAACATGATAAATATACGAGAAGAAAAAGAAAAACTGGATCTCTTAAAGAGAGGACTTGCCTTCACCACAAATAATAAACCAAGGAAATTATTAGGAAATTATGATTAACAGAATTTTTAAGAATAGTAACAGTGCTAATGATGGATTCTTGAAACAAATAAAAAAGTAATTTTTGTACCTTGAAAATGAAGAAATCTAAAACTTGATATAATTTGTTGTCATTGAAAGTACGTTTTATAAAGTTCTTCCAGTTAAAGATAGTATTTCATTAAAAGAACAAATGCATTTAAAGAAACTTTAAATTGTGGAAGAGATTTTCATTTAAAAAAGTGATAAAGAAACTTATAAAGATATGTCCTCTAACAATATTAAAGAATATATAAAATAATTGAAATGTGTATATATTAAGAACGAAAACAATTATTTGTTGAGTATTCATAAACTAGGAATATCTTGTTTATTATTTAATTCTACCACAGGAAATAACATAGACAACAAAGGACCATTTGGGTTTTAAGCTTTCAAGGTTATTCCTGAACACTCACTCCTTCTGAGAATGCATCCTTGTGTTAGATGAAGAAATGAATTTCTTAGAAGGATCTTGAATGATTATCAAGAATATGTTTAGAGCAACAAGTGGGCTGGTTGGACCTCTGGGATAGTATTCGTGCTAAGGTTAAATAATAACAATGTTTTGGGACAACATGGGACCTATTGGCCCATCTTGGTTGTTCCATCCTCTAAACTATATTAAAATAAATAAATCATAAAGCCAGCCCATATCTTTCATATACTTATAAAGCTTTTTCTTAAACTCACTGCCTCAACAACATCCAAAATCCAACCACCCTCTTTGAAAAATAAATCTGTCTAAGCTGAAAAATGCTCCCCTGCAAAAATTTATATTTGTGTCCCCTAGTCCTACTATTCTCACTGTTAAATATGAAAAATGGTGATGTATCAACACTATCAATTCTCTTTACAATCTTAAACACCTCAATCAGATCCCCCCTAACTCTTTTTTTTTCAAAAGAAAACAGTTTGAAAGATTGCAATCTCTACTTGTATGACAAACCCTCCATCCCAGGCACTATTCTAGTAACCCTTCTCTAAGCCCTTTCCAACAATTCATTGTCTTTCCTAAGGTAAGCATGTCACTTTTGAGGTTATCCACATCCACATTATACTTATATTGAAATTATAATAAACCACATGCATTATCTTGCATTTGTTATAATTAAAACCTCTTCCTCTATCCTCTTCACAGCTAGCAACACCCAAGACCTTAATATCATCTGCAAATTTAAGTAATTTATTGAGCATTCCTTCATCTATGTCATTGATGTAAGTCAAAAAGAGCATTCATAACAACCCTCTGTTTTCTTCCATCCAGCAATTCTTCTATCCAATTTGCTAACTTATCCTCCACACCTATAGAGATAATTTTCTTTAAAAGTCTTTTATGTAGCACCTTATCAAATGTTTTCTGAAAATGCAGATACACCAAATCTACACTCTTACCCTTATTCACATAAGCTGTAATCTTTTCAAAGAATGTCAAAAGATTTGTAAGGCAAGGTTTTCCATTAGTGAAACCATTTTGACTATCCAATAAAATTCTAAGCTTTGTTAAATGACTTTGCAAAGCATCTTTTATCAGAATTTTCAAAACTTTTCACACAAGCAAATGGCTCACATACCTAAACTTAACCTCCTTCAAAGCCCTTGGGGAAATATTATCTGGCCCAGGAGCCTTCTCATTCCTTAAACTTCCCTATTTGTTTCTTAACCAGCTCAGAATTAATGCAGTCAGTTTGTGTGATCTCTTTTCCATCTATCAACTATTTAATGCACTAGTGTGCTCAAGAAGAAACAACAGGAAAAAGCAATAGCTTTACCAAGAAATAAAAAGTAATAAAAAGCTGCAATCTTTTTCAGGTATCATATTGAATTTGAATGTAGCATCTGGCAATAACAAAAACATTTTCTCTACTGCTGGAAAAAAAATGTAGATGATTCTGATTCTAAAAATAATTTTGAAAATTACTGATCTCCTCTAGTTTTTGATTATGATAGATTTATTCAAAATATTCTTATATTTCATTAAAATAACTTTCTCTATTAACTGTATTTATTCATTGAAAATTGCAATTAAGAATGTTCAAAAACAATACATAATAGCAATACCAGTTTAAAAAAACAATGAACATAAGAAGATTATATACTGAAAATACATTCAGGCTATGTTCAAAACTTTCATCATGGTATTATTTTGTGTTAAAAAATATCTGCTTCACTTATTGCATCTATTGTGTATGTTCTCAGTTTCATGCTGTAAGGACCAACAGTAACTTCTCATCATCACAGGATTCCATCATCCTTGATATTGTTGTTCCATTGTAGAAATATCTTGGTGGAAGCTCTCTACATGCTCATCATTTACTGCACCTAGATCATTTGGAAAAAACTCTAAATGGGAGTGTAAGAAGTGCATCTTTAGTGACATCCTACATCCCATTTTCTTATAGTTTTCAAGCATATCGTCAATAATCAAAGCATAGTTTTCATCTCTGTGATTCCCTAAGAAAATTTTGACAACCAGTTTGAATGATTTCCAGGCAAAGAGTACTTTCTTATTAAGTACTATTTCAAAATCATAATCCATTAGCACTTCCCAAATCTGAGGCCCAACAAAGATACTTCTATTCATTTTTACTTCACTGATTTTTGGAAACTTGTCAGATAGATATCTAAAACAAATACCATCTTTGACCATTCCTTTTACAAAATTCTTGATGAGTCCCAGTTTAATATGAAGTTGGGAAAGAAACATATTTTGAGAATTCACTAAAGGTTGATAATCTATATTTAATTTTCCTAGCATGTAATTCTCTCTCTCACTGGCCATTCCTTTTTGAAATGATTTTTGTCATATCAGCTGTCCCAGAGAAACAGAAAGCAACAATGTATGGTATACTCACCCTGTAGGCCTAGCGGGAGTGTGATAAATTTTATATCACCATATGTTCCACCTATGGTGATCATATTGATGACCTCAAGTATAATATGCATGCTTTGATAAGTTTCAAGAGAAATATATTCTTTTTTTTTTCATTATATACAGAAACTGTTTTCAGGTTTTGCATCTATGATGGCCACACCTGCAACATCCATCTTTGTTTCAATAGTTGCACCTGTTAGGTCTTTTTCTCTCCCAAAAACTTCTTCAATAGATTAGCATCATAGATCTTGGTCTTCCCATTGTAGTCCATTCTGCTGAGTACTTCCTATACTTCAAAATGTCCTATCCACTGCAGGGTGAGTTTGTTGTGATTCCTGGCCTTGTCATAGAAATGCATGTGACTGCCTTGAGTTGCATACAAGCTCTGTTGAGGGAACTGACAGGTCTTCTCCAGGTGGTTTCTGAGATGTAACATACTGGTATGTGTTTCTTACTTGTGACTCTTCTCCTATCCATAGCTCTTTCAATATTTGCATCAGACCTCACACTGTTCTTACTTGTGGGACTTCTCGGTAAGCAAATGATACTGCCTGCAAGTACCTCTCCCAGTAACATGGTCTCTCTTGGCACATCTTATTTAGCATGCTCTTTAAAACTTCATTGACTCTCACAAAGTCCATTACATCTAGAATTGTATAAGGTGGTAAAGAGCTGCCAAGTACTGAGGAGTCTGCAAATTTCCAGCATCAGTTCTGAAGTAAACTTGGTCTTTCTGTCACTCAGGATTTCTGTTACAAAACATACTCTGTAAAATACGTTCAGAGTGCTTCTGCTACTCTCTCTGTATTTTATCTTTGCCACTGCTATGGCTTCTGAATAACATGTTGCATAATCGACTACTGTCAGTACATACCAGTTGCCCTTGTCAGAAACAAGCACTAGTGGTCCAATCAAGTCCACAGCTACTTTACTGAATGGCTCTTCTATGATAGGCATCTCTCCCAATGGCACCTTGGCTTGATTCACTGGATTCCTTGGTTTGTTTATTCAAGATCATTTTTCGACCTCAAGGGGTTGTTAGATCGGGATAATACTAAGATATGGGTTCCTCTGCCACCACCCTTTCCAGAGATCCATCTCTTCATGAATCCTTTGCTTCAGGGATGGGGTGCATATCTAAACACTTGGAAATTCTAGGGTCTACGCATGGATGATGAGGCTTCCCTACAGGATGTTCTAGACCTTCTTGCTCTTCAAAACTTGATGCCTAATATCTGTGCTTTTTAAGGGGAAAATTGTCAGGCTTCACTCCAGCAATTCCATGGTGATGTCTTGCATTTCCCATAAAGGAGCACTTGATCCCGAGTTCCTTGTTTTCAAACCTTGGATCTCCTTTCTCAGGACCATCCTATAAATGTCATCCTATTAGCTTGCCATATTCCACAGGTGATGATTGTGGTAGCAGATCAGTTGTCTCGACCTCAACAGATTCTCCCAACAGAATAGATGCTGCATTGCAAGGTTTTCTGTTGGTTTGGCTATCATTTTGAAACACTGATGATTGGCAGGTTGGCCACTTTTTGGAACACCCAACTACTGGCAATTTGGTCTCCAGTATCTCTTCTGTGTAGAGGCAGCCATGATTTGACATGATACACCCAGCTATCCAGCAGCTCAAGTTTTAGGCACAAAGGTTATGCAGTCCTTCGGACAGTGTTGGAGCTTAATTTCTAAGGCTGCCATCTATGTGTCTCAGTCTTTGATTATTCCCACGATGGACATTTATCAATGAAAATGGCACACATATCAGCAATGGTGTATTGAAAGGAGGTTGAACCTACTTCGATCAGAAGTGCCAACCATAATTTGATTTTTGACCTGATTCTTTGGCTAGTGTTTTGCATCTTCCACAATTGCTTTGTATAAGGCGGCTTTATTAACTACCGTTCTATACTCGAGACAAAAATTGTTTGATTCCCCAGTTCTCTCTGGCTTCCTCAAGCTGGTATAACTGGTATATTAAGGTTACATTACATGATTTTCTTCAACACCCATTGTGATTTTAGCCTTATTTTCTTATTTATCACCTTTCCCTGAAGGTATATTTTTCATTGCTGCTGACCTACAGACATTACCAGTCAGGGTGGTTTGTGATAATTATGCACAGGATGCTTTATCATTCTACCTATGTCCTCAGACCAGTTTTTCTTCACTAATACACTGTCAGACAGGGAAGGGGATAAATCCTTATCACAGAATCATTTGATCACTGTTTCCACTTTTATGACCACTCAGATTTTGTTTGTTTATTGTGTCCAGTGATGGTCTTGAAGATTTTGTTGCCCACACTAATGCCTTTAGAGATGCTAGACAACAACTGTTTATTCATTGGGATAATTGAGTTTCCCAGGATTAGTTACTGGTTACATTGATGAGATGGGTACAAAATTGATCCATATTGCTAATTCTGGGCTCTCTTTGAAGATGAGGAGTCTTCTGCAAGTCACGTCTAATCATGCTAGAAGACATTGTGTGGGCTGGTATGTGGACCTCCCCCAATACTTTTATTTCACATTTTTGGCAGGATCTGGCAGTATCTTCATGTAAGGGTTTTCGTCTACCCCCTATAGCTATCTTAACCACTTCCACTAGATTATACAGAGGAGGGAGTATTTGCATTACTACACTTGTCTCTACTTTACCTTTCAGGGACCCTTACCTCATTTTCACAGGATCCCACTTTGTGGTGAGTGTTGCCCATGCAGGTGTGCTTTTATCAAACCAATTCTGCACTAGCAACCACTAATTCAATATACTTTATCTAGGTTTGTAACAGGCTCTGTAGCAATGAGGTGTTCCATAACACCACCTAGAGTCTGACTGGGTGGTATTACTGTACTATGCTGGACCACCACTCATGGACTCTCATGAGTAAAGCTTAAGGGAATCCTGTCTGTCCCTGCCTATAATTAGATTGAATATATTTGGGTCGGTTTGCTTTTAAACATTTAGGGAATTTGGTTCACCTATTGCACTATTTCCAGAGCACTGTTCCTCAGGACTCTCCAGTGTACATTACCCCTCAGATTCTACTAGTGGAGCTAGAGAGTACTTACCACACCTGGTTTCCAGTCACTAGGGTGGTGGACAAAGGCTTTTCCTCCAGAGTATTAGTGAAGTTCCTCCACCCTTGGAGAAGGGGGAAAAATTGTAAGCCCTCCTACCTGGCCAGATGTCGGAAGGAGAGGCACTAACCAATGCAGGAGCCTACATGTAATACCGGTTCAGATTGGACATTCGGCTATCCGGTTGGGTTGAGTATGGCCGTTGTTTTTTATCAATATTGGTTCAGTACATTGTTCATGGAAGAGGGTCCATTACAAGCATAGATCATATGATCAGGGAAAGGTCTGGGTAAAATCAGGGAATTTCATTCTGCTTAAGGTGTGGAGACCATGTACAATACTTCATTGTGTATTTGTAAATTTGATTAGGTTTAACTTTAATGTTGTAATGAGGACAAGTCTGAACAAAAAGGAGGAAAAGTATGGTATGCAGGTACTTTTCTACTTTCGTATCTCATGTAGGATTTCTCAAAATGTATTCAGGTATTTGCAGTTTTCACATAACATTGTCAATATTGTCATTAAATTAATTTCTTTCTAATGACATTTGTTTGTTGTCATTACCTTGGAGATAACACCTGGTCTACCCTGGGAGTATATTTGTGAAGTTGAACTTTGTGCAGGAAAGCTAACAGGAATGTGCTCAAAGGCTATAACCTTCCTTACATCTGAATGAGAATGAGCAGTCATATAGGTAGTGATAGTTGCTCTGGATAAGCCCTAAACTAAGTGACTTGAGATTTAATCTTTCTAGAACATCATTTTCAGTGAGTTGGTCATTTTGGAAATAAGTCTTTGGGAATATAGCCAGCCTGATTACTTCACAATTCCAGTAAAGGAGATTCTTTAGACATGCTGTTTCTTTATATTGTTATGACAGCGGAAGTCACGTGACGCTGGTAACACATAATGAGTTCTAGAAAGATCAGAGAACATCACGAATAATCCAGTATTTGCTAGGCACTGTCTATTCTTGTATATAAGTGCGGCAGATAAAGCGAAATAATTAATCGGAATTAGAATTGCAGACAGGCAGAGCAAGAGATGGACAATTGAGTCAAGCGCGGTATTAAAGTGCATGAATCGTGGTGAATTATAGCGTGTGTTTAAGTTAAAGTGACTGTGGAAATTAAGTGTATTGCAAAGTTGAATTGAGAAAGAATAAACTAGTTTTATTTAAGAAAGGACTTCTATTGCTGAAGTTTCTTGGAAAGAATTTCTACGGAAAATTAACAAACGACCAGAGACATAACAATATTGTATACCTAAAGATTGTCTCACTGTGTACTACACTTAGTATCTAGTCCATTTGTTTCTTTTCTTATACTCGAGTAGTTTTCATGGAACTAAGTATTACCTCGTGATGTATTTACCAAACTCCTCATTCTATATTGGAACTATGTAATTTACTCTTTCAAAACATTAATTTTAACTAAACTTGCCCCAGATATATATATTCTTAGCTGTTTCCATTTATATTTTATTAATAACATAGTAATGAAAAGTTACGACACATTCACTATGAGTATACTTGGTCTGCAATTACAACAACTTATAGATTATTATTACTTGAAGATAAATTCAGTTGGTGTTGATAATTTGTTAGATTTTTTGTAACAGAGCTGCATCTGATTTCTGTGTTAATGCCAGTGTGTTGGTCTTTTGTTTGATCCTAGTGGTTCAGCAGATTAAAGCAGATGTGACCAAACATCGAGTAATGGTTTTCAGAGGCCAAGGAATTGTTGAAGGCAAAAGGCATATTCAAATAAGTCAGTGGTTTGGAGAACTTGAATCAACTTTTTACAGGTGGATTACTTAATAAGGGATAGATTTTTTTTAAGATAGTCTAGTATATTGGCTCATTTTAATTAGAAAAATGTACATGTATGATACAAATGATAAAAATGAGTATATATTAAAATATTTTAGTAGAGATGTAAAATCTGAATTTGTCTGAACTATATGTGAAAATTAAGCATGTGTGAAATGTGTTGCTTTATTTTTGTACATTTTTAACTACATTTTCTTAAAATATTTTCTCTTAAGAATATTTTTCTTTCAAAATCTGGTTTCTGATATAAATTATGATGTATATTTAAAACTTTTATGAACCACCTATAAATTAATTAATTTTAAATTAAAGGATATTTCTGAATAATAAAAATAATAATTGTAAGTTGATGCTTAGTTTTAAATGGTGTATTTTTGTTGTAAGAAAACCAAAATGCATTTGTGGTAGTTTGAGTTGTTATAAAATGCCTTACAAGCAAGTGCTAGTGGGTTAACTATGTTAGATATACATGACTGTTCATTGTAAATTTAATACAAGAGTGTTATTTAGTTTATATTGTGTGAGCTTTAAAGTAGGACATTTTAGAAGCGATAGTTATGATAAGTTTGTTTACATAACTGTTTATTAATAATTTTTTGCTTATTTCAAAGGTTGTGAATTGACGTCATGTTACTTGAACCTTCTGAATTTTTCTTGTTGCTTTAAGTGAGTACTGTTACATCATAATGTCTCATAGTTTGTAGAACGTTGTAGGCCTCGTTCAGACAATATATATATATTGGCAATCAAGTTTGTGCAAATAAGTAAGTTATTGAAAGTGAAGTAAGACAAAGTTATATGGATAGATAGATAGGTCTAGACTGTTTGTTTGTAAGTTTAACCATAAGATAGTGTAGTGTCAATTTCTCAAGTGAAACTATTGCAGATTGCATTATAACAACATAGTAGAGAAGAATAATTTGTCTTATCAATTGTGTTCTAAAGTAATTGAACAAACCTGTGTGGACTTTTGATGAAAAAAGACAATTATTTGAAGTTCTACATACAGTAACCAACAGTGTAAGGTAAGTGAAATTATCACCCACTGTATTGTAACAACAGAGCAGAGGAGAATAAGTCGTCTTCTCAATTATGTTCTAAGATAACATGAAAAAGTGTTCAAAATTGGTAAAACACATGTCTATAACAAAAACTTTATTATTATTTGCAAGGTTTCAGGCAGAAGCCGTTTGTCAGGCAGTTTGAACCATGTTACATAGAAAAAAGGCTTAGACAGAATCGTTGAAGGGTTAGAATATGAAGAGATTCTAAATTACGTACATACTGCGTGGAGCACATTAACAAAAATATTCTTAGAAGGAAAATTGTTGAAGCAGTTCTCTAAACAGTTTTAAAATAGAATACAAATATTAGAGTGATAGAAATTGGACTTTAGAAATTGAAAAGACACAAAAGTAATAAACATAAAGTTTATCACAAGCTGACTGTCTCCACTCTAAGGACAAATGACATAGTGACAGAGTTCCTTTAGTTCTTACATACCACACTTTAATCAGACGGATTAGCAAAATTGTATAATGATATTAGACTTGTCATAATATATTATTTTGAAACTGTGTGCTGTTTGCTTATTGTTGAAATTTATAACCTACAAGTCACAGACACAAGAATCCTGCCCACGCATATGTATAAAAACATGACAAACTATTTATTCCAGTTGTTATAGCACTTGCCTGAAAGGTGACAGGTCATAAGCTCAAATTAAAGGTAAGAAAATATATCAAGAAAAAATAAATACCACTATTGCACATTTAATATTAAGTTGTTATTAAGGTTTACTTATAAAATACTAAAACAGTTGTAAATGTGGCTTACTACCAGTTCCAAAAGTTATACACACACACAGATTTTTTAAAAACATTTTACAAAAGAAAACGAACAATTATTGTAACCAGCATTCTGCCCTTGTGAGGTCATTAATTTGTGAAATCAAACTGTGTTATTGAGGAAGTACTTAATCATCTCTTAAGTTATTGTTGTGATGTGTGTTCTATCATTAGGTGGGTTCTTTTGGATTATTTTGTAAAAATAATATCAAATCTAGTTTAACTAATGATAACATATTAATTTATTTCTTCAGTATCATTTACTACAGGCTACATTCACTTGTTTGAAAGAAATTCTTAGAGTAACAGCAGCCCAACTCACTTTTAAACTTACTTGCAGAATTTCCTCACTTATGTCCCTTTGTTGATACAGTGGTAAGTTTGAGGGCTTACAGTGCTAAAAATTTGGTTTGGTACCCTTAGTGGGCACAGCACAGATAGTCCATTGTGTTGCATTGTGCATAGTAACAAACAAACATCCTTGCTAATGAATCAAGAACAAACATGCTAACTAACTCACTATTTAAATTACTAACTAAATCACAGGACTGAATATTTGAATAACTTGCTGATTGGTACTGAAATGATTTATTGGTTAACTCACTAACTGGCATTTATATCATTACTTATTTTCCAGTTACTACATCAAACTTCTAGATTCATAAACTTATAGATGATATCTAAATTAAAATATTAAAAATATGTCTTACAATATAGTCCCCTTTCCGGATTGTGAAGTCACTTCACCAAATCTTTTTTGATGGTTTTCTTTTCTGAGGGTTATGTTATGTAGATGAGATGGCTTCCTGTCTCTCTTATTGTTGCTTGCTGTCTTGTCATTAGTAGGTAGGTAGGTAGTTGAGCAAATCCACTGGTGTTTTTATCTTTGGTGGTCCTTTAGGAGTTGTTTCAAGAAGAACCATGGGCTCCTCAGCAGATTGACTTTCTGCTAGCAAATGTATCCCTGAAGTTACCCACGATTAAGTTTTTCATCACAATATATATATGGTCTTTCCCACCACCTACTTAACTTTTAAACTTGTTCGTTCTTACAGTAGGGATTGAACCGCCATACCATGTTATCTCAGTGGTAACAAGTCTTATCAGTATTGACATCATAACTAGCTGATTTAAGTCTTTCTCAAGTAAAGTCATATATTACATCAGTGGTGTTTCTTAGTTTCTCTACATATTCTTTGTAAGACTCTGCTGAGTGACTGTCCTATGTATGTGAGTACAGAAGTTCCAATGGCACTTTCCAAAACATAATGATTTTGTGTTACCTGTAGCTTTATGTACTGCTATTCTATAACTCATAAGTTGCAGTGTAAGATCTTATTGCACATTTTTTGATGGTCATTTATATAAATAACTAATTGATTTAAAAATGTATGATCATATATTTCCACCATGCCATCAAGAGATAGATAAAAGCTGCTGTCCTGGTCTGTTTGGTTTCAAGGATCTGACATATTTCTACAAGCAAGGTTGATTCAAAGCTCCATCCCTGATCTGTTTGACGTTCTACACCCCAAATATTGAAATTAATTCATTTACAAGTTTCCTTGCTAGCTTCTCTTTTCTGTTTAGAAACAGTATATGCTTCTGGCCATTTTGTGAAATAGTCCATTACAACTATGATATATTTATTCCTACTGGTACTGTGTGGCAGAAGGCCAAGCATGTCAAGAGTAACTCTCTCAAGTGGAGGTCCAACATAATATTGCTGTAACTGCTCGTGCTCTTTCTTTTATGATCTGACACTGAATGGACTGCTTCAGTGTCTAATTAGCCATTTATCATTACTTATTTTCTACTTATTACACAAAGCTTCTAGATTTTTAACTTTTGTAAAATTTCTAGATGGCATCATGACACATTTTTCTACCAAGAAACATCTGAAT
This sequence comes from Limulus polyphemus, assembly GCF_000517525.1. Taxonomy (NCBI): domain Eukaryota; kingdom Metazoa; phylum Arthropoda; class Merostomata; order Xiphosura; family Limulidae; genus Limulus; species Limulus polyphemus. The sequence continues at coordinate 38,776 of NW_013667069.1, forward strand.
TAAAATTTTAAAGATTATTTTCACTTACATTATCAATATCAAATTTTAATTTTTAAACTTCCATCCCTTGTTTTATCAAATAAATTATTTCAAAAGTTAATGACTCTAATGAATAATTATTTCTGTCTGGGTACTGTTCTGCACTATGAGTATTAAAGTTTATCAGACTAGATTTTTGTTTTATACTGAATGTAAACCATTTGTTATGTAAATATAAATAAAAATACAAACTGCCTTTAGTTATGATATGTACACTTGGATTGCCATGCTTCAGGTTACACATTTAATATAGATGGGAACTCACTCAGTAGTGTGACTGAAGGAAAGGATCTTGGCATAGTGGTTAATAAGTTACTGAAGACATTAAAACAGTTATCTGTTGCTAGTATTAAAGTTAACAAAATTTCAAGGTGGATTTGTAGAAATATTGATTAACACTGTAAAGAGATAATTATTTTTCTACAAATCACTAGTTTTTTGCACAGAAGGTGTAATCAGAGTCCACATACATCTTGGATCTAGAGAATTTCATTTTTATTTACTAGTAATAATATTTTTATGCAAGTAACATAAAAATAGTCAAACTTTAAAACGATTTTTGTTTCAAATTTTGTATTTACCAGACATTCTAAGTCTCCTGATTTGGATATCTTCAGAGTCTCTAATGTCTCATCAGAGGGGTGTACAAATGTTGGTCGAACTGGATGGCATATTGATGGAAGTTTCATGAAAGCACCATTCAGTCACTCACTGTACCACATCATATCTGTTCCAAAGAAAGGGGACACGGGTATGCCTTTGTGTGAAAATTTAGCAATCAAGAAATATCTATGTGATGTCATATATTTGAAATAACATGATACTGACAATTCTTATTTTAATCTAGATTTTTTGCTCAGTGTAAACCATTTATTCTAGAAAACTTTTTTTTTTTATTGTATGCAAATTACAAACAAAGAATATGATGTTTTGCTCCTATGGGGTTCACAGAAAACCTGTTTCCTTTAAGAGGAACAAGATAGGTCCATTAGTTAAAAAGAGTAAATCTGTATTCTCTGAGTCTTACACTGTGTTTCCAGGGAACAAATACATTGAACAGAAACTTAGAAAAACACAATAATCAATCTTTATTAAAACACAAAAATGGTGTCTGTATCAGTGGTGTGCAGTGGATTTTCAAGTAGGCCATGTATTAATGTAATATACCCCCAAAATAACAACAAAAATGTACAGAGAAGGTTTATTCACCCTATTTGTAGGTGAAACCCAGCTGACACATTGTAGCAGAGTATATCACTAAAAATGAAAAAAATAATAAAAAAAAATGCAAAATCAAGCAAAGCATGCAATCTGTATGTTGCTGATGCTGAACTTCTGCACATGCACTAGCTGTCATGCTATTTTAATGCAAAATGATTTATGTGGTTTTACTAACAGATGGCAGTGACATCACTCCCAATAACAGAATACTGCTGGAAGTGCAAGGTTAGGCAGTTATGCATGCAGGTTTTGCATAACATGAAATGAGAATGCTACTGCAGTGCAAAAAACACAATAAACAAATGTACAAAATAAAAATAATAAAATTAATGATAATAATAAATATTCAAGACACATTTCACTGTATAATATTTTTGCCACATTTTAAGTTTTTTGATTGGTCCAGTAGTGCATGATTTATATACCCTGAGTGCATGCCACTGGTATGTATTTATTTCAGCACCAGAGACATTCACCTTTAATGCTCACTTAAGACTAGCCACCCTCAACATGGCTTCAATGTTTTTGGTTTTGGGATATGGCTGTCTTATCAGAGGTGAGCATACATATGATGTCTTCTATGTGCAGTAATGAGTCATCCCTGATGAGACACCTCAGGAGAGACTCCTAGTGTCTTGTGATCTACCTTGGTTCCTGCTTCAGCAAAGGTGGTGACATTGTTGGCAGTTGTGGCAGAGCAGTTTGTAGAATCAGATAAATCAGTATGGTGATAGCAATAATTGTCAATGGTTTCTACAAGTTGGTGGTCAATTAGACCAGTGAGGACTTGACATCCAACAGATGGTTGGTGATTGGCTGGAGCTTCCTGGCCATGAAAATGTTAAAGTTAACCCACTGACTGATTCAGTAAGATTCTTAATGTTAGATGTGTTAGCCAGCAACACTTTTACATTCATGGGGTTAAATATCAGGCTAATTCCAAGAGTCTTTAGGTCAGTAGGTAAGTCCAGTTTCTAACCAAAGAGGAGTTTCCCGATTGGTTAGCTGTACATTTATAGACTTAAAATACTAAAATCTGGAGTTTAATTGCTTTCTGGTGGAGAGAGAACAGATAGCCCATTGTGTATCTTTGTGCTAAATCAACAACAGTTTTAACCAACAGGAAGTCTTTAGTATATTGATTTTCATTAAAATTTTCTTCCATGATGCAATATGAAAAATTAAGCAGCTTAAGTAAATTAGAATAAAGAGCACAACTTGCTAGTTGAAGCAAGATAGCCAGAAGGGTCAAAAACTTAATCTTTAAATAGTAAAAGTCAGGATAGTTTAGAAGTTCAGCTAGAATTCCAGTTCCACTCTGGAAGAAGCAGGGGTTGAGATTGCAGATACTAGTTCCTACACATGAGCTGACCAAGGTTTGCCATTGTGCAGGTACCAACCTTTGACTTCTGACCATCAGAATTCATTAACACTTACATAACCATTCATTCAAGTTTAGTACTGTTCAGGTATGATTACAAAAATTCACTGTGTGGGTGTTACTTTCTACCTCTGGCATTATATTCATAATTTGCATTTTCATGAGTCTTTAACTGTACCTGATACTGAAAAAATGTGAAGAAAATTTTTCAATAAAACTGTGTGCTTATTAGATATTTCACAAAATGTAAAACATTGGATAATACTCCAAGTTCACATTTGATATGATATCTAAGCTGTTGTATTAATTTAATTTTCTATAAAAAATTTCACTCACTACCATCACCAAAAACACCACATCAAAGTGTGTTCTCTATGTAGTGTGAGGTACTTGTTACTCATCTCTTCCATAAAAATTTGCTAACTGCCAAACATCTCAATGCTGGAATTGAAATATTCTCTCAACAGCAGTAATGAAAATATCAGAAGTAATTTATCTTTAAATAATATTTTATATATCAGTGATTATAGCTTGCTTCATATTACAAAGTCTTAACATTTAGATCAAATCCTTTATTTCCATCCACATATTGTTTAATCCTCTCACTATGGGTAGGTTTAAATGTGCAAGTCACAACCTTTTACAGAGTTACATTCAAACTTAATTAAACTACTTTATTATCAATGTATATAAATAAACTTGGTATTAAAACAGTTAATAAAACAAATAGTCATATGATGTAAGTTTTATTTAACTTCTTAATTTTATAAGGAGATATTTATAATGTAGATATTACAAAGACAAAGTGTAGTTTTATGGACTTCAATCTTTGTTTACAGAAACATAACCAGAAACTCAGACCTACTTGTCATTGTATTACATAGTTTTCAGTACAGAGTATTGTCTATTTCATTTTCAGTTTGAAACTTTCTCTTGCAGCATTCAGATCAAGAAACTTTGGAATTATTTTAAGGCTCTTATGCCATAGTTAGTGAGCCAGTTCAATTATAATGTTTATTGGACATTATTTACTTTGTGCATGCTATTATTCTGTGTTTTTAGGTGCTTTATTTAATTAATTACAAATTATTTGGTGTACTAATGCCATCAGTATAAAAACTATAGGCAACCAGCAGCGAAAAAATGAGATCAATGATATTATATTTCTTGTTTTTCATGTATACTTTTTATTTATTGTTTTGAAAGTAACTATAATGTAAAAATTAGAAACTTATTAAGTTAGATTAGGCAAGATAACAAAAGTACTAATAATAATTTTCCACCAGATATACTCTTGAGCTACATCATTCTATGCATTAATTTGAGCCACATGTTTGCTGAGTGATTTATAACTTGTATGGCAGGATTATTAGTTAGACATGGTTCAATGGGCAAGAACACAATAAAAGTGAATAGAAGCAGATGTAAACTTTTAAATATATAGATTCCTGTTACAATTTGCAGTCATTCTAGAAAGAAAATAAGGGTAATTTAGGTTTATTTCATAGTTTTTTATGGTGGTTACAAAGTTAGTCAAATTGACATAGTTAGGGTAGAGAAAAATAACAAATGATATATATATATATATATATAACTAACAAAAAAAACGTTTGATACTTATTTAAGAGGTTTTAGAGGTTGTACAAATGAAATTTCAAATTTTTTTATACAAAAGTATTTTTAATCTTGATATTAAAAACACTTTACATTTGGTGCAGTCAACACTGTGACTCCATTTATTCATGAACAAATATTTTGTAAAAATACTTAACTAAAAATCAGATTTTTCATGTACAAAAGATTTGTAATGTTTACTGAAAGTTTACCAATTTTTATGAAAGTACATAAAACATATCAAAAGTTATAGTATAGAAACTCTGATTACTTTGTGGTTACAAGATCATCACATCAACCAACTCCACATGGAAATAGATAACAGTTGTATTCTTTGTTAAATTTAATCTACTTATGTTATACAACACTCACATATAACTATGTAATGTCCATGCACAAGTATAAGACTACACACTTGTATTTATTTGCACATTTATTGTGCTATATAAATATATCAACATTACACATTGTCATACACTCTTGTATCTTAAAACAGACTACCTCCAACTGGCACACAATCACTCACTAACTCTTTCTTTGTTGTTGCATTACTAAAAAGTAAAGTGCTGTCATCTATTAACCATCAAACACAACACTATATGGTAAAGTAAAACTGACTCAAAACCTGATAGATACAACACATGTGGCTTTTAAGGCATCACAAAATAAATAATCATATGCAGAATTCAGTCAGACAAAGATTTTTTGGATAAAACTTATCAGCCAGGATTAATAGCCATGCTGTTGCTACAGTATATGTATGGAGGAAACAACTTCCTTACTGTATGTAGAGAAGTATATGCTCTTCATATGTATGGGGAAGATTTAGCAATGACTGTTAGAGCTCATGCCATTCAGCCAAATGAGGTGAGCGATTCTTGCAAAACATCAAATTACATTTCACCACAAAAATTCACTCAGTGGCTAGGAAAGCTTTTGAGTTCCTAGCTTTCACCTTCAGTTGGTCTAAATATTAATGTACCTTCTGGCAACAGCCATCGTAAACTTAAGAATCAAGCAGATATTATTGAATATACACAGCATGGTAACAAGTAAATAGACACCACCTTTTCAGAAAAAAATGAAAATTTTCAGTCATATTCACTTGAAATGATATATTTATAATTTAATTAATATCTAATAGATCTTCCTTTCGCTTTGTGGAGTTCGTTGATCCTTTGGGGCATCGTGTGAATCATCTCGTCAATTTTAGATTGTGGGATTTTCGCCCACTCTTGCTTCAAAACTTGGAGTAGATCACTCTTCGAAGTTGGTTTTTTTTTTGGTTGTATTTTGACTTGCCGGTCGAGTA
>NW_013667069.1:45324-50795 GCF_000517525.1 Limulus polyphemus
AATTAGGTGTCTATTTACTTGTGACCACTCAGTGTACTATGAAAAATAAGGGTTGCAAAGCTGTTTTAGCTCAGCTTATTGTACAAACATAAAACTGCCGTAACTCATGGTAACTAAGTGAGAATCACACAATGTAGTGCACCAATATCCCATGAAATATTTGATAGAGACCTTTCATAATCCTGGTGGTTAAGGTACTCAACTTGCAACCTAAGTGTCATGGGCTCAAATCCCCATCACTGAACATGCTCACCTATTCAGCCATGAGAGTGATATAATGCAATGGTCAATCCCACTATTAGTTGGTAAAAGAGTAGCCCAAAGAGTAGGCTGTGGTTGGTGTTGACTAGTTGCTCTTCCTCTAGTATATTCACTGGCAAAGTATGGATGGGTAGTGTATGTAGCCCTTGTGTGGCTTCATGTGAAATTCAAAACAAAACAAACCACATGACTACCTTAGCTGCTTAATAATCATCTGATTCTTGCTGTATTGACTGGTAGACCATCAGTAGTGGCCTGGTTTACTATAGGTACTGACTCTTGACTCAACTACTTACTCATCTGGCTCATTGTGTTCAGCTAGATAAGTACTCTCAGCTTTTTCCTCCTCATCTGTTTGGTTGGGGTGGTATAAGTCAGCACTCTCATTTTCTTCTGATAAAGCCAGTGTATGGATGGTTTGCTGTTAACTAATGGATGCAGCTTGTTGTCATGTATAAAGAATATTCACACACTTCTTAAATGTTTTAAATTGTGTGTCAGTAGATTGATATACTGGAGTATGAGGGAGAGACCTGTCCAGCTGGAACCAAGATGCTTCTATGTCACTTGCACATACTAAAACTAAACCAGCTCTCCATGTACATACATCCATTCCTTCACTGTCCATGCTAGGTGGTTAGGGTGCTCGACTCGCAATCTGAGGGTCGCGGGTTCAAATCTCGCTCCCACCAAACATGCTCGCCCTTTCAACTGTGGGGGCATTATATAGTGATGATCAATCCCACTATTTGTTGGTAAAAGAGTAGCCCAAGAGTTGGTGGTGGGTGGCGATGACTAGCTGCCTTCCCTCTAGTCTTACACTGCTAAATTAGGGATGGCTAATGCAAATAGCCCTCATGTAGCTTTGCACGAAATTCAAAACAAACAAACAATCACTGTTCTATGATATCACCCCTTCTGTCATATGGTAGTCTTTCATACCTGTTTACATGGAAACACATGCACATAAATTAATACAGACCTTAACTCCACATATTTGTAGGGGCGTTATGGGACATCTGATCGAAGAGCGAGGAGGAGGCCCATACATGAAGTCTACATAGAGCAAGACTTCTTCCCACTCAGACAGTAGTATGTTTGGTGAACAACATGCCAATAGTTAAAATTTGTAAATATGTGCTTAATAGTCTGCATTATCTCTTATGCTAAACCACCAGATGGGATGATAAGGCAGAACACACATCTTCACCATATCTAATTCTTTACATAAGTTAGAGAACAGTTGGTTGTTCATATTTGCTCCCTGATCCATGTGGAGATATTCAAGTACTCTGAACCAAGCACTCCAGTGCTCCACTATTGTAGTGAATAATGGATAATCTTGTTCCTTGTATGGGAGTGGAGCAGTGATATCCAGGGCTATTCTTTGTAGAGAACCATGAATTCTCTACTGGAGTTTATCCTATTTAGACTAGCATTTTCTTTGGGTGACATGCATACTGTATTGTGTTTACACCAGGGTGAATGCTTCAACTTGAATGTGACCACTATAACTACTTTTAAACATCAGTACCAGTGCCGTTACATTATGCAAAGTCTGGAAGATCTCGTGTTTCAAAGCTCTGGGGACTACTAGCTCCATATCAGGCTGAGAACCACATCTAAATGGTTGGTAACAGTGGTACATTATGCTTCCCTGCACATATAGGTGCTCATACAAGTGCCATAGGTTATGTGCATGCACGCTGTATTCCTCAACTTGGACTGGCCATGCTTCACTTTGCTGCATGGCAAGGAGTGGCTATGCTAGATCTAGATCCTTCAGTTGCTCTTATATTAGCTCCCAAAGGGTTAATCATGTTATTCAACCACTAGTGGAATCACAATATGGATATATATATATATCTTTTACTACTACTCTCTGTCCAGGATCAGGATATTCAAGGAATGGACAGGATTTTACGATGCAAACAGTCTGTAGATTTTCCATGTTTTTGGTCCAGATGATGCTGTAAGACAAAATCATACTCCTGCAGTGCTATTATCCAAGGTGCAGTCAGTTCTTTCAAGCTGTGAGCATATGACTAGTGTAAACTATTACAAATTCTTCTTCATCTTGCAACTGTGTTAACACTGCTCTGATTCTTCTATTACTGATATCAGTATCTAACAAGAGCACACAGTACTATCATGGATACACCAGAACTGGGACTTTTACCAAAGCCACTACAGTAGTCTCTCTTAGATATGACCGACCTATCTACCATGATAAAAAAGTCGCATCTAACAGGAAGTCTTTATTCAAAATATCATTAACCAGATAACAAACAACCGAGTTCAAGCTGTGGCAGTTGCTATTCCCAGGGGTTAAGCATAATGGTTTATATATTGTATAGGTAGTCAGATAACGTAACAAATTGGTACACCGTATAATAATAGTTATGATGGATAACAGTTCAATAAAGATAACTTAAAATTGTTTTGTTTGTGTCTTATGTAAAATAATTTATTTAATCACATTTATTTCATAAACATCCATGTATCACATTTTTAATGACATATATATAAAATATTACAAACTGACACAAAATATATTTCTTAAAAAATTGCCCATCTTTGTTTGTTTTCCACATTTAACAGAGTCACTTGTGAATGTTCATGAGTCTGGTGTTTCGTTGTTAGTTTTCAGCGTACAATTTTAGTAACAATTTATAAAATAACGTGCAATAAATGTCCAGAATTTTATAGTAGAGAAACCAGAAGAAAATTGGAAACCAGATTTACCAAACATAATAAAAAACATCCCATATTTACTACCATTGCAACTCAAAAAATCCACAGTATATGTATACAAAACAGCCCCACCCTTAACCAAAATGTCAACTTGAAACTAGGATCTTTTGATCCCAGCTCTGAAAAGAGCCAATTCCATGAATTTAAATGAACCAGTAAAGAAATAAGAATAAATATATGAATTAAATTAATGCTAGACTCTAGCCGATACCTCATAAGATAATCCTCTTTAAATACAAATACTACATAAATTGTAATATGTTGCATTAAAACAATTTCAAGTTGACTAAAAATTCTCTAATTTCCATGCTTTGTTTATTTTGTTGCTTTTGTCCCAACTTGGGTCTATATCGACATCCACATCACGTTTCTATATCAACACTTCTAGCCTTTTTCTTCTTCACAGTGACTTCCTGTTCTCAGTTTGAGACATTTGTAGCTTTCACAAATGCCTTGAGGCATTTCATTAGCCATGCTTACCACACAGATTAGTCAAGTCTTTCACTCAACAACTTTGAGTTAATAATCTTCACACCCTGCTAGTAAATCCTAATCAATTTACTTAACATCTAGGCCACCAGTTCAAAATCTACTACATTCACTAAAAGAATAAATCCTAACTCCACAAGCATGGTGAAGACAAACAACAGTTTCTGACTGCCCCTAGTTACCTTTCAGGACCTGAAAGTTTTTAAACCAAAATACCTATGTGTATGTACCAAGGAGTTTGACTTGAACACCCCGGGGTACCAAGATACATATATTAATCTGTGAAGCAATCTCTGATCATGTGACCTCTTTATTCCATACTATAAACACTGTATTCATGTGTCTCTGTGAATTACATTACTGATATGAAGAAAAATCATTATAGACAGCCAAAAAATCACGGTCGTATGTCGCATCTGTCAGGAAATAATTCGTGGGAGGTCAGATCAATGTAAAATCGTTCCTTGCACAGAAAAAAAGTTGTATTTAAAAGTAAGTCGTTATTGGGAGGGGTCGTATCCACCAGGGACTACTGTAGGTCATTAAAGTAGGTATGATTAATTCCAAAATGATATTTCAGAAAGGCACAGAAGAGGAAAAAACCTGTCAAAATATCTTTGATCAGGATTTTTACATTGCATTTGAACAGAAAAAGAAAACTTTTGGGTTCATTACTAAAAACGTATGGTTTGTACATTATAAAATGTTTGTCTAATTTGTTATATATTTTACCTAGTTTCCTAAATTATAGAAGAAATCATGCACATTGCTTGATTTTTAAATATTGCCCCAAGTTGAAAATTCATATAACTTTTTGATAACAGTTAGTTTTGTAGAATGAATATTTGAAATTTGTCAAAAAAAGTTATTTCTTGTTTCTGAAAACATCTGTTCAAGGGGAAACTTGTAGTAATTGTATTAATTTTTCATAAATCACATTGTTCATTTATAATACTGTAATAACAGTAGGCTATTGCAATAAATGTTTGTACAAGTTAGAATACATGAGTGGTAAAATAATCTTTCATTAACTACTAATTTCCAAGGTTAACAGCAAAAATAAATCATCCACAGGTCACATTTGAATACTCACTTTTAAAAAACAAGCATAATTTTAGCATTAAATACCTGAATTATATTAATATTTATCATAATATTAAAAACTACAATCACCAAATTTTATTTGAGAAAACTCCAAAATCTGTCTCTTTTTGAATATGTGAATTTTGGTATTTTTTCACTTGTGCTGTATTGATTGTATGTATAATATTGAATTTAAATACTAAACAATGAAATTAAAAGCCTAAGCCTTCAAAAACTATATGATTTTTGTCTTAAATTTTTATTTTCAAATTGTAAGTAAATCTACAAGCACATTCAAAGATACATAGCAATGAACTATACTTTTTACATCATTTCAATGTCAGATGTGTACTGTTAGTCACCCACTTATTTCTCCTGTTCTTAACAAAATATATTGAAATACAGTACACAGCGTAGTCACAAGTAAATAGACACCATCTTTTCAGAAAAAATGAAATTTTTCAGTCATATTCACATGAATTGATATATTTATAATTTAATTAATATTTAGTAGATCTTCTTTTCGCTTCGTGAAGTTTGTTGATCCTTTGGGGAATCGTGAGAATCATCTCGTCAATTTTAGATTGTGGGATTTTCGCCCATTCTTCCTTCAAAACCTGGAGTAGATTGCTCTTCGAAGTTGGTTTTTTTTTGGTTGTTTCTTGACTTACCGGTCGAGTATGGCCCAGAGGTTATCGATGGGGTTCATGTCAGGAAATTGGCTCGGCCAGGGCAACTTCTGGATACCATTTTCTTCCTGCCACTTTTGGGTGTTTCTAGCAGTGTGACACGATGCTCCATCTTCCTGGAACAATGTTGTGTTCTTGTCCACGAATCCCGAGGAATAAAATAGCAAGAATCCTTCCTCTAATATTTCGACGTAT
>NW_013667069.1:51682-54182 GCF_000517525.1 Limulus polyphemus
AATTTATTTAATCACATTTATTTCATAAACATCCATGTATCACATTTTTATTACATACATATAAAATATTACAAACTGACAAAATTTATTTCATGAAAAATTGTTTATTTTGCACATTTAATGAAGTCACTGGCAATTATTATATGAAGAAGCATTTTGTTGTTAGTTTTCAGTACATGATTTTAGCATCAATTTATTAGGTAACATACAATAAATGTCCAGATTTCTACATCAGAGAAATTGAAAGAAATATGGAAACCAGATTCACCAAACATAATAAAAAACATCCTATATTTACCATTATTGCAACTAAAAATATCCACAGCATATCCATACAAAACGCTGTAATCTTAAACCAAGAACCAAACATTGGAAGCTATGTATCTTAATTGAATGAAACAGCCCCATCCTAAACAAATATTTCACCTTTAAACTTGGATCCTTTGATCTCATCTCTCAAAATGGGTCATTCCACGAATTTAAAAAAACCAGTAAAAAAATAAGAATAAATATCTGAGCTAAATTATTGCTAGATTCTAGCCAATACCTAATAAGGTAATCCTCTTTGCATACAAATACTATATAAAATGTAATATGTTACATTAAAACAATTTCAAGTTGACTAAAATTCCTAAATTTACATGTTTTGTTTACTTTGTTGCTTTCATCACAGATTTGGTCTATATCAACATTCATGTCACATTTCTATATCATAACCTCGAGTCTCCTTCACAACAACTTCCTGTTCTCAGCTTGAAACATTCACATCTTCTCTGGATGCCTTGAGGCATTTTATTAGCCATGCTTGCTGCACAGGTTAGTCGAGTCTGTCACTAAACAAACCATGAGTTAATAATCTTCACACCCTGCTAGTAAATCCTAATCAAGTTATTTAATGTTTAGGCCACTAGTCCAAAATCTACTACATTAACTAAAAGAATAAACCTTAATTCTGCAAGTGGAGTGAAAACAACAGTTTCTGACCTTCCATGGTCATCTTTCAGGACTTGAAAGTTTTAAAACCAAAATACCTACATGTATGTACCAAGGAGTTTCACTTGAACATCCCAGATACCAAGATACATATACTAAGCTGTGAAACAATCTCCAATCATGTGACCTTTTTGTCCCATATTGTATTCATGTGTCTCTGTAAATTACATTATTGATATGAAGAAAAGTCATTATAGAGAGGTGTTTATTCAACCTTCCACCACAAAATCACTGTCATATGTCGCATCTGTCAGGAATTCATTCATGGAAGGTCAGATCAATGTAAAATCGTTCCATGCACAGAAAAAATGTTGTATTTAAAAGGAAGTTGTTATTGGGAGGGGTTGTATCCATCAGGGACTACTGTACAGGGACTGGAATGCTTGCCCATATTTTCCTCTCCAGTTGAAATTCATCTCAACCTTAGAGAGCCAGTAACAGTGTGGCAATCTTGGAGAAATTAACCATAAAACATTGGTAATATTATGCAAAGCCATGGGAAATATGGACTTCTCACTTGGTCATGGTGTGAGGTCTGTCTTGTAACACTGCCATTTTAGCAAGATCTGTGGAGAAACTTCTCTACCCACAATATGACTGGGAAATTATATTTATATGGATCAGGCAACTCTCCCATTGTAACTTATTCAGTGTGAGTTCTACTGACCTCTCAGAAGTGCCAGGTATGTTACACAGGCCAACTGGCATGATATAAAATGTTAGACAGACCAAGTGGCATGATATGAAACTCATTTAAGTCATGTCTCTTGCTAAACAGTCTTATATTTGTAACTGATCATCAAGCTGAATTTGCCACTATCCAAATTGTGGATTTTAAGAGTTGAATCATTGAGCCCCGTTCAATGCTTCCAAGCATTCATCTGTTTGCTGCAGTGGAAAGTTTTGAATTTGAGTTTCCGTATCCACCCATTTAAAACACAGAACCTGGGAGTACCTTCCTTCTCTCTTACAGTTACTATTGGAGATGACCAAGTATTCTCTGAAGGCTATATGATCCTGTCTCTTAACATCCAATGTATCTCAGCATTAGCAAAATCCTTATTGTTACAGGGAAGAATGCAGAGCAGTTGTTTAATCAGATTTGTATCACTTGTATCTGTGGAATTTGGGATTTTGGATTATTCTTTTATCAAGTCAGTAACCTGCTCCCACAAATACGTCAGCATATTCAGCCAACATGTGTGTGAGTTGTTGCCATTGCATTGATTTCAGGTTTGCACAATCACAAACTAGCAATCTCAGATGTATTGGCAGTTGTGTACTTGTCCTCAAACATAGTGTGTTGAATGCAGTGGGAAGCTGTATAAGTGATCACCACTAATTGCAGAATAATACTACTAGGACATAATCCCTTTTTAGAGAAATAACTGCTGGAGCTAATGCTGATTTATTTCTGGACAGGAAACATTATTTTACACATGGGCTATATAAGTGTGCCGCTCGGCACAAATGCATTAGACTTAGTTCACAGTAAACCATGGAACAC
>NW_013667069.1:55598-61741 GCF_000517525.1 Limulus polyphemus
AGACGTTACGTAGTATTGTACTTTGTTATACTAGTCTCTTAGTACTATAATACTTATTAATTACTTTTTTTACTTTACAAGTTTTTGCACCTCTAACTGAGCTTATTGAAGGGCTTAGCTGTGAAAAATATCATCGTTGGGAACGGCTTTGGATGGTTAGTGATAGACAAGAAAGTATTATTCATCCACTAATCTATTCTCACCCAGTGACGAAAAAGAAGGTAAATATTGTCAGTTTTAGATTAGATTTTCTGTGTTTTATCTTGTCATTTTTAACCTTTGTATATGGCTGAGTGAAAGTGCACATTTCATAAACTTTTTACGGAATTACATTCAAAATTTAATCAAACAGCTTTACTCTCAATGAATTTCAGTTGTATCAAAATATAATTTATAATTCAAATTTGAAATCCTTAATTTCACAAGAGAATATATAAAAAAAACTAAATCTTCACTCTTCTGAGTCATGTGACACATTTTGCTCTCTGAATTCTCCCTTGAGGTTTTAATAATTTGAACACTACAACCTCTGTAGTGCGTAAACAATTAGAAACACAAGCTACTCATACTGACAAAGAAGAAAATAAAACTTGAACCTCCTACCTTTTTGATTTGCTCAGATGTCAGTAAATATGTCAAGTCCATGAAAACAGACTCTTCCATTTTTTTGTGCATTTCAAGCATAATATTCACTCACTCCTACTTGTCTGATTGGCGTGTTTGTTTATAACCAACAGAAAGAGCATGTTGAAATTTACAGCAATCTTGTTTGTTTTGTAGTTTTTCTCGATCAAAGATGATAGTTCACAAGAAAACCTTGAGAAATTTGTAACATATTTATAACCTAGCTAGAAACCAGATAAATTATAGTAGTTTTAAAACATATAATCTCATACCTGATATATTTTCAGTATTAAAATGCATGTTTGAAAGCTATTTGAATTATTGTTTGGATAGTCTAAGCAGAGTTACTGAAGCATGGTCTGAGTACAAATGGCCTGAATGCTAAAATATGTGCTACATTTCTTGTTTTTCAATATATATATATATATATTTATTGTTAGATGTTTTTTTTAACAAAAGGCACTGAAATATAAGAGTTAAAAGCTTCTTAGGTGAGGTAATAAACTTAGTTTGATGAGGAAGCTGGAAAGTCTCTCATGGTAGTGCTTGTTTGTAACCTAATCATTTGTTTACCCTTAGTTGTACAGGAAATATTCCAATATGATTTATTGCTTTTCAGGCAGAAATAGGGTTTATAGTGCAGTAATAAAACCATAAAATTTTAAGAAAGCAAATGTTAAAAGGTTAGAAGCTGAGACTGTTAGAAAAAAAAGAAGTATTATTGATTGTGTTTCAATTTTTCATTTCATTGTACATTGATGATTTCACTACAGTTAGTGTTAAGGTAGAGAAAGTAAGAGATATATGTTTTAATGAAAAAAAATCATATTCATGCAGGAAGTTCCAGAGGTTATTCAAATGAAATATGGAGTTGAAATCTTTCTGATGAAAAGAAGGATTTTTTTTATTCTTAATAATAAAATGATCTTTCACTCAGACTGATTCTGTAAAGGCTTTGTAAATTCACAGATAAATCTTTAGTAAAAATACTTTATTAGATAATGTGATTTTCTGTGTACAACAGACTTACAAAATTTACTAGAAGCTTGCAAAATTTTGAGAAGATACACTAAGTGCAATTTGAGTTATATTATGTATAGTTCCACAGTTACATCTTGATGACAAGATTGGTCAAATTGGCTGAGCTTGTATGTATAGAGTATACATTAACCAGTAGTTGAAATAGAAAATAACAAAAATTAGCCATAGCTAATGATATAAAAATTAGATCAAAAATTTATTATTTTAAGCTTGTATCTTTTCGTAAAGTTTTTCATCCTTTGGATGTAGCATGGTAAAGAACTTATATTGTAAGTGTAGAAATTTGTGTTATTTTAAAATGAACTAAAGAAACTATTTTATGGGAAATTAGTTTGGGTATCATTTTATGTTTCGTTTTTGTTTGACCTAGCACATTTAAGGGGAATTAATGGAATTGGCCTGAATAATGTATATATTAATTCTTTGATGGTAAGTAAACATATTGATTTAAAAATAAAGTACAGGAGTAAGACAATGTCCCTTCTCCAAGGGTTTTAACCCTCTCGCTATGGATCTTCCTATGGTCAGGGGTCAAAAGGCATGTCATCACATTTGTAGACTTACTTTTAAAATTTTATTAAACTACTATTTTATGAATGTCTTTCAATAGGTTTGGTATCAAATTGTAGATTATAACTCAAATTTTAGTATTGTACTTTAGTTACTTGTTTAATTTAAAAGTAAATATTAAAATATAGTTCTTAAATGTTGATTTTTATGTGTCACGTGGTATGTTGAATGCAGCTTTGGTTCAAATTAGATGTTTATGGTGTCCAAATACAAAATGTATAGTTTCTTATGAATTAAATTACCAATATTGACAAGCTATAATATAAAAAAAGAATCTTCTGTCTTTTCTATTTGCTGAGATATCACTATATTTAGCAAATCAAATATAGTGGCCCCACCATTTTCTTCCGTTTTTGGAAATTCTTACATACACCTGCTTTACTCCTCCGTGGCTTTATAACCAACCAAAATTTTAGAATTTTCCCCACATGGTTTTCTCAGGCTCTTGAAGTGGAAAGTTCACAAGCTTTTTTCTTTGTCTCGAACTCGGGTAGGAAGGGGTAAATGAAAATGTTGTTCTAACCCACATACAGCTTAGTAACTAAGCCTGATAAATTGTAATAGATTTCTCTGGTATTGATATGGTAATTTATTCATTTTTATTATTTCAAAATGCATATATAAAACCTAAAAAAATTTTGTTTTAGATCCTCCACTTACGAAATTTGAAAAGGCCTAGCTAATTATGGCAAGTGGCAAACGAGTTTATATTCATAAGTAGAAGAGATCATTGCTTTCTATGCTTCTTTATTTATTGTTCTATGTTTTAAGAAAAATAACTGAAATTTAAGAACTTGTTTGTAAATAATAATAACATATCTACATATGTAATGTATTACAACTGAACTGTGAGTGTATTTTACCAAATACTGGTCCACTAGAATAAAGCTAAGACAGGTCACTTTGTAAAATCCAGTTTTATACTATTAGATACGGTAACATGAGTGCAGGTGCACTGTGTCATGGCAACTTCTGTAATGTTGACATGACAGAAAGATGAATAAAATAAAAATAATGAATATATATGTATATCTAGATGTACAATTTTATGATATTTAAGCTATTTGGACTAAACATTTGTAGTTTTTTTGTTAAGATTTGTAGTCATTCTAATTTATATCTGTTTCCTCATTTTTATGCTGGTTACGAGGTCAGTCAGATCGACCAAACCCATACAGAAGTACAATAGTGAAAATACGATACAAAATATAATGTTTTTTTTCTAAACAAAAAACATTTAATAATTATCTGGAGATTATCAGGAGGTTATAAAGATTTTGTATGTGAAATTTGACAATTGTCTGATGCATAAAAGAATTTTTAATTTTAAAATCAAAGTTACTGTACATGCTGGACAGTCAACATTTGAAAAAAAAAAATGCACGAGCAAACAATTACATAAAAAATCTTAAAATTTAATAAAAACATCTAATATTTTGTGTGTGAGAGCCTTGTAGTATTTACTGGTAATATGCATAATGAAGTGAATAATGAAGATAAGCATACTGTATTAAAAGTTATAGTATGAAAACTATAACAAGCACAATATTATTACGAGCCCATAGTGGAGAGTTAAAGGAGGTCAAAGATCATATGCAAACCTCTGTTGTTTTTTTTAGTAAGTCATTAGACAGTAAACAGGTGCCTATGGATTGGAAAATTGCTAACCTTACTCATACAATGTTTCAAATATGAAAAAGTCAAGAATTTTGAGCTAGGGTCTTAAGAATGTCTTGATTTGATTGACAGTTTTGAAAAGTAACATATAAATAGTGTTTAGGTCTTGAAAATTTTAGCCATTGGATATTAACACATTTTCAAGAAAGTTCTGGTGCTTTTTGAAAATCCTTCTCATAGATAACTTTTAAGATATTATTTATGTTAAAACAAAAGAAACAGATATGGATTAGAGTAGAAAACATAAGGAGGTTATAGTTATAGGTGATTCTTTAGTACAACACGTAGATAGGATAGTATGTGGAGTAAAAAGGGGGAAAAGATTAAACTGTGCTCTTCAGGGGCAGGGATGGAGGATATAACTGATAGAGCAAGCAATATAGTAAAGGGTGCTAGCAGTGATGCAGACTTTGTAGTGCACATAGAGGCTAATGGTGTAGGGAAGAGTTGGTCAGAGGAGCTGACTGGTAAATCAAATTGTATGTACAAAAATATTGAAAATTAGTCAAAAGATGTTATAGTTTCATTGTATAGGTCATTGATCAGGCCACATTTGGAGTATTGTGTTCAATCTATTGCTCCTTATCTTAGGATAAACTTTGAAGTGTTAGAATGATATCTGGGATGGAAAGGTTGTAATATGTACTTAATATTTCCTTTTTTTGTGCTTAATGGTGAAAATGGTGTAACTAGTGGATACAAGTATAAATTTTAGGAGGGTAGGAGTCAACTTCAGCTAAAACAACTGTTTTTCTAACAGAGTGGATTACTATCATATGTGGTGGATTCAGGTAATTTATGGGAGTTTAAAGGAAGACTTGATGAATATTTGAAAGATAAGAGCTGGCTTTGAGTGTTTCATTTTCACTTCAAAATTTAATTTAGTGGATGGGATTGCCTAAGTAAACCAAGAGGTCCCTTGCCCATAAATTGTATGTATTTATTTATAAAATTATCATTTGTATCATTTCTTATTTTGACCATTCTCACTGAAGTCTCAAACTAAGATGTGAATGGGTCAAGTGTGAATGGAAAGTATTGCACAATAAGACATAATAGACCAATCATTATTATTGTAAATGGAAGCTTACATGTAACAACACACAGTCTAATTCTGGTCAAAATGTACATTATCATGGGTTGCTGCATCTATTGTGCATCTATGGCTCCTTATCTTAGGTTAAACATTGAAGTGTTGAAAAGAGTTCAGAGTAGGGCTACTAGGATGATAACTGGGTTGGAAAGGTTGTAATATAATGACAGATTACGATCTTCAAAATTGTTTTATTTTGAAAAAAGAATTAGAGGAGATTTGAGCAAGATGTTTAAGATTGTAAAGGAAATTGATAATTTTCATGCATCGTCTTTTTGGGTACTTAATGTTGAAAATGGTGCAACTAGGGGACACAAGTATAAATTTTAGGAGGGTAGGAGTCATCTTCAGCTAAAGCTAGTTAAGAGGTATGAGTTAAGAAAGTGAATGAAAAGAAAGCAGAAGCTTGTTGCATATTGTGCAACAAATGTTTTGATGCACTAGAGGTAGGCAAATCAGTCATTAAGTCCAATATATGTGATAATAAGCACAAATTGTGCAAGAAAATTAAAGTTAACAATTTGCTAAAATAGGCTTTTACTCATCTTCATCAATGAAATAACCGAAAGCAAAACCTAGGTGACAAGTAAGAATAAATAAAACAAAAATAACATGATATTTACAAATCTTTTGAACCTAAGTTATCTCAAGAAATCTGAATCATTGAATTCCATGATGGTAAATGTAAATGACAGTAATATTGTCTATGATTGAAAAAAACAGAAAAGAAAATTGTTAATATTTGTTCTTTTTGCAATAGCTCATATGTTAAGTTATTTCAGTGTTGGTCTGGAAAAGGTCTTAAAAATATTTTTGCAGTGACTTACTTTTAAAGGAGGTGATAAGAGTTGACTCCGAAATTAGTAAGTTAGTCATGCTTCTGTAGTTGGAAGAATGCTAGAGAGTATGGTAAAAGAAGCTTTGCAAAATAATCTAATAACATAAATAAACCAAACATGCATTCACTAAAAAGAAGTGGAGGAACAACTGGTTAAGTGTATTAACTCTTTCAGCATGGCTCAATCCCTGGGGCCAACCTCATAACCATTTTGTGCTTATTATAGTTTTCATGCTATAACTTTTAAATTCGTAAGCAAATATTAACCAAATTTGGCCGATTATCAGTAAACATTACAAT
>NW_013667069.1:62675-65617 GCF_000517525.1 Limulus polyphemus
AGAGGCTAATGGTGTAGGGAAGAGTTGGTCAGAGGAGCTGACTGGTAAATCAAAGGGATTGATGAAGGTACTTTAAATGAAATAAGGCCATACTGCTGAAATTTAATTGTGTGGATGAAATTATAAGTAGGTCACTAGGGCTGAATGAAAGGCTTAGATTAGTATTCAAGAAAAAGCAGGCTGGCCAGTTGAATTTGTGGAATCAGTTCAATGAAAAAAGAAAGCTTCTTGAAATGGATGATTTACATTTAAATAGGGTAGATACTGGCCTGTTTGAAAGGGCTATTAACTCAGTTGTAAGGGCAGCTTTAAACTAGGGACTTAGTGATAAGAGCCAGATTAATTTAAAAAAAAAAGATTTAGAGAAAATTATAGTATAGGAACAAAGCAAAGCAATAGTATTAATGGTAGGATAAACTGTTATTGTAATGCTAGAAGTATAAGAAATAAAATAAATTACTTTAGATCCCTAGTTAGAATGGAAGATTTTGATATAATGGAAACAACTGAAACCAGGCTAAATCTAGACAATTTTAATGACAAGAATTATTTTGAAATACAAGGTTATATGTTGTTTTATAGGTGTAGAGGTCTAAAGGGGGGGGGGGGGGTGACTTTATATGCAAAAAAAAATGTTCAAGTTGAGGATATTAAAGTTAATAGCAATGAGGTTGAGCCACCAGATGAAACTGATTTAATTAATGAGAAATTCAATGATGAGGTAAAGAATTTTGATATTTTATTTTCAGGAATATAGATTTGGAAATGTTAAAGTCGAATCATGAAAGAGTGTTTTTTAGAAACTGTTCAGGATGGCATCCCCAGTTGGTCAGGGAACCTACTGGAAGCAACACTGTTTTTGATTTATTGTTAACTTCTAATATTAAATTGGTTGATAGGGTGGAGATTAGGGAACATCTGGCTGGAAGTAATCATTTCTCAGTTAACCCGTTACTTCCCGTGGCCATTTTGTCTTATTGTGAGGGCAAAATCACATATGTGAATTGAAAAAATGATAGAGAACTTATCTTTTATTGGATTTCAGATTTTATTTTTGTAAACAGTAGCATAACATTCAATTATTTGTACAAAAGTGTATTATTTAATGTAGTTTAAGGAGGAATTTAATGAAAAAATTTCTAAAATATATTTTAGACTGTAAATAAGTGGCCTCTAAGAAGAAATTTTTTTTCAAAAATTTTTTAAGATATTTCCTTCCACTTCAGCACTGGTCCTGCCATCTATGATTGGTATTTAAACTTTTTTCTAGTCTGTTTTCTTTATAAAACTGCATCTGGGTGTGTTAAACCTCAGTTGTAAAACTTTTAGCCAATCGTAGTCTAAGGTGTCAATTTCAGTATCATGTTATTCCAGTCGCTGTATCTCACAATTGACAAATCATAGGATGATAAGGAAAGCACATGATGAAACGTTGTTCTCTGGATTTTACAATATGAATGTGGGTGGTGCTTATTATAGTAACTGCCATTTTATGTAGAGGTTGTATTTAGTACTGGCCAATAGGGCTTTTCTGTAAGCGTTAGAAAAGTTGCTTCTGGAAAAAACTGCATGGGATGTACGTGACTTTTATTATTTTTATATAATAGCTTAAGTCATGCTGCATCAAATATCTGTTTATATTAATCATTATATTGAAAAATTAACTCAAAATAGATATATTTTTTAGGAAAGAAGTTGATCCACGATTGTTAGGGTTAAGAGCTATCGAGTGGCGAGTGCAAAGTCTTTACATGAATTAGACTTAATACTTTGAACTGAAAGAGTTTGTGATTTTTTTATATTCTATTGAATTTAAGTTTGTAGTTTTAAGTTCAATAATTTAGTGTAATTTTGTATTTATTTCATAATAATAATAATAATAATATGATTTAGTATTTAGAATGATAAACATGTGTGATTTGTATGTAATAGTACCAGTACCACATAAGAATTTTATATTTTTCTTCTTATAATCTTTGCTTTGTAGTAAGACCCACACTTCTGTTGTTATTGCATTAGAATTAAAACAGTCTAACTGATATATAGTTTATTCTGATATTTTGCAAATGGTTCAAACTCAATGTACAAGTGACAACAATAAAACCCATATGCTGGTTGTGAAACAGGCTAAATACATTCATCTCAATAATACAGGGAAGCTGTGACATTCTCACAGTAGGGGTCTAAATACACTGAAGAGCTAAAGTTTCAAATTCCAACATAAATCTTGCCTATAATGAGAGGAATGTGACCAAGACTAATCTTTTAAGTGCTGTAAAGTAATTTTCTTTGTAATTTATGGTATCTGTATCGTTTGGTAATCTTTTCTAACAGGATGTATCAAGTAACAAGGGGTCAGGCTCAGGTGGTGTTTATTTTGAAACCACCTGTACTATAAACTGTTACATACATTTGCTAGTAGTGGCAATTAGTTTTGTCTCTATAGAGAAACAACATACACGAACATATGTTGAAATAAACTTGTTTGAAAGTTCAAAGAAATGATATTCAAGTACTGAAAAGCTTTTTTACTATCATATCTACAGTAATGTTCAAATGCGTCCGTGCTGGGGTGAACGAGAATGACCCCCAACAGGTGTGACATAGTTTACAGAAAACGTACAAAGTTCACGCTGCTGACCCTACGGCTTATTCGGCACAATAAACAAAAGTATGGCTGCAATGAAACATAAACATAAACTTTAAATAAAAATATATTTATGAAAGAAAGTTAAAATGTTTTTATGTACATATATAAACATGAAATCTTAGTTAAAAACAAAAATACTCATTTATTGTTTAGGTTTATTTACAAATATTATTTTCTGGTCTTATATATTATTTGAAACCATAAGGAGAGTATGTGATTATTAAAAATTTTAAAAATAGATAAAATTTGCATTTTATGGACGATACAAATTTTTTGGGATTGCAAAATAATG
>NW_013667069.1:66534-73740 GCF_000517525.1 Limulus polyphemus
GTTAAGGTTTATAAAGCAGTGTTTTTCTCATCTCTGTTTTTTCTTTTTGCATGTTGCCTATCCATCATACAAAGTAATATTAATCTTAAGATTAAAAATTTGACATGCAAAATCTTTATAATGTCGAGATAGTTATCAAATGTTTCTTAAGAAAAAACTTTATATTTTATCTGTTATATTCAGTAATTAATCTCTGTACAGGTTTGGTAGATTTGACTAATCTCGCAACCACCATAAAATATTAGGAAATAAACACAGATTATGCCTCTTTCATTCTAGCTTAAATTTTATAACATTATATATTATTTTTATTATATTGACCTTTCAATCGTGCTTGGCTAACAATACAGAAGTTACAATGATGTGGCTCGCATGCACTCATGTTACTGTATCAAATAACATAAAACTGACCTTTGGTCTGTGCAAAGTAACTTGTCTTGGCTGTGTTTTAGTAGACTAGTATTTTTAAAATACAGTCACATTTCAATAGTTATACATTATATATGTATATAGATTATTGGTATTTTGAAATAAGTTCTTAAACATATTTATCCTAAAACATAGAACAGTAAATAAAGAAGTAAAGCAAACAAATATCTCTTCTAGTTATGACCTTTGTACTCGGTTGCTGCTTCAAGTAGGTTGCTGAGCCTTTAAAAATTTTGCATGTGGAGGACATGAAACAAAATATTTTTTATAGGTTTTATATATACATTTGAATAACTAAAAATCATAAATTACTAGATCAATACCATAGAATTCAACAATAATTTATCAAGCTTTGTAACTAAGATGTATTTTACTCTAAAACAATATGAAATTTCGAGCAGCCTAAAGACACAACCTACCTCATTGAAATCTTGATTTAAAAGAAATAAATTATGCTAGGTGTGTTAAAAAGGCTTAGAAAACCACTAAGGGGACATTTTGAGCTTCTGATTGGTTATTTATGTCATATATAGAAATAAGTGTTTATAAGGAAGGAGGTGAGCAGGGTGCCACTATGTTTGATTTATTACTTGAGCAATATCTTAGCAAATAGAAAAGATAAGACCTTCTTATTTTATATTCTAACTTGTCAATATCTGTAATTTGAGTTTCTAATTCATATGAAAATATAGACTTAGTATTTTGACTTCACAAACATCTAATTTGAACCAATGCTGCCCTCAGCATACCACGTGACACACAAACATCGATATTTATCTGTTTTTCTTAACATTTGCTTTTAAATTAAGAAATTGAGTAATATATAGTACTAAAATTTGAATTATAATCTACAGATTGATACCAAAGTTATTAACATAAATTCATGAAATAATAATTCAATAAAATTTTGAATGCGAGTCAACAAACGAGATGACATGGCCTTTCACTCGTGACCCTTCTTGAAAGAGTTAAAGGGTAACTGAATAAGTTGTTATTAAAAAAGTCCAGAAATACTGGACTTGTATTACTAGTGGTATTCTTCAAGGATCAGTTCTTAGACCTTTGATTTTTCCTTTTTTCCTTAAGGACATTGATAGAGGCATAATTAGTGGATTAATAAAGTTTTTAATGATATTAAATCTGGAGGACTGTAGCTGTATTGAGAATTTTGAGATAATGCACAATGATTTGTATCAGTTGATAAATTGTTTAAATAAGCATTTGGAAAATGATGTTTAATTATAGTAGGTAAGTGCATGGTAATACATTTTGGTTATGATTTATATTGCACACTTAATATAGGTGGGAACCCACTTAATTGCATTACTGGAAAAAAAAAGATATTAGCAGAGTAATATTAAAATCACTCAAGGCATCAAGGCAATGTGCTGTTTCAGTAATAAACTAATAGTGTTTTATTATATATTTATAGACATTTTAAGAAGTACAGTAGATATTTCTGTATACAAATAACTAGCTAGGCTTCACTTGGAATATGTGTACAGATTTGGTTTTCTTACCTAAACAAGGATATTGACTTGTTGGAAAGGACTTAGAAGAGGGATTCTAGGCTGATTCCACTAATGGAGGAATTATCTTATTGGGATGGGTTAAAATATCTTAATTTTTTTTCTCTAGAGAAAAGAAAGGTAAGAGGCAATCTTATTAGAGCTTATAAAATTGTTTTGAGATGCTGTGTTCTGAAAGCATTAGGATAAGAAGACACAAGTTTATGGTATGGCAGAAATGAGTTAGGCTCCAGTTAAGACAATTTTATTTTTATAACAGGTTGAATAACTTATGGAATGAGTTGCCATTAGTGAAAGTCGAAAATAGCAATGTAACAAGAGTTAAAGGGTAGGTTTAATTTTTATGTTTTCATGGGTTTAGCTGTGAAGGGATAACGTGGAAGGACCAGATGGTTTCTTTTGTTTGTATGTTATGTTAAAAGTACTTAGTTTGTTGATATATATACAGGTCTTGAAATTAATGCTGTAAAATTAGCAAATTGCTAATAACTAGTAAGTGTTGCAGTTTTGGTAATAAAACTCAGAAGACACTATAAGAGTATTGCTGGTACACATTTTAGAAGACAGATTTGCAGTCTTTGTGATCTCAACTGGAGCTACATGACATACTCAGGCTAAGTATCAGGAAATTTGGATAGTGAAACTGCAGCTTCAGCTCATTTCATTGGTTGAAAGGGAAATTAACATATGAACCATCCAGCTAAACTCATACCATCAAGCCTCTAAAGTTATAAAGGTTACATCTCTGATGTGTGTTTTAAAGTGTTGAAACAAAGACTTTGGCTTTTGAGGCCAGCACAAGATTTTTATTTTAAATACTATTTGAAAAGTGGTCTGCATGATGTCGTAATTAAAATGCCATCAGTGATCCAAGTTTGTGCTTTTTAGGAATAAAGTGATGAATATTATTATTAATGTTACTGTGATGTTGAATTGCACTTCATATCCATAACTACTTTAACTATACACAATTAAAGTATAAACAACCTGAAGATGTTGGTGTAAGAACACCGAAACATGTATTGCACAAGTGCTATTTAAATGTATTTACTTTTAACTATGTTTGAACTTTGCAGACGTTTTTTTTTGTATGGGCTGGTGAAGTAACATTGGTGTAATAAAGAACTCTTTTAATCTAGGTTATGTGTTTTCACTTGGGAATGACAAAAGAATTCTTATGGGATTATGAAACTCCCCAACAACTCCGGACAACTGATGCTGAAACAATCGAGATTCTTGAAGAAATCCACCAGGAATTTGTGAAAGATAATAAAGCTATTCAATATTCTCATAAGGTGAACACGGCATTGCTTATTTTTTTAAGATTTTTCTTAAACTAACAATTACTTTAAATACATTGTAAATTAGAAGTAATAATTTTGGATTAGTATTATTGAAACATTTTGAATACATAGTTTTGAAACCAAGCTTTTGTTATTGCTGTGTGTTTAACTCATTAGGTTAATAATTCAGTAGTTGATGCTGTACTAGTTTTTGTTTTCTTTCCTCTATCTCATATACATCCTCTGTGTCTAGTGGGAACCAGGTGATTTCATAATTTCTGACAACCTAGCTGTGGGTCATGAAGCAAGTCCTGAGACTCAGTACCATCCTTCGGATGTAGGCTTAAGAGTAATGCACAGAACAACAGTCAAAGGCCAGCATGTTCCAACAAAAGAGTATCCTCTGGAATAAGGTGCTTTACTCTGTACATATGGAACCTGCAGTAATCTATCACCTTGTAACTCCTGCCATTGAAAGATCTTTGTTTCGTAGACTTTCAAGTAAATATCATTTGCATTGGTCAAATTCTTTAAATTATTGTGACTAGCTGGCAACAATTTACCAAGTTCTAGTGTTTAGAATATAACCATTATATATTAGTATAGATATCCAGACTAGATGTAAACAATGATGAAATTATTTCAAGAAAGTTGTGAAAGCACAGCATTTATTGGAAAAGTCGCACTATGATAATCAATTGATAAGCATTTTCTTATAGATTGTCCAAAATATCAAGTGAAAACAAGCATGTTCAAGCAGTGTTTCAGGTTTTTCTTTTACTGTATTTTTGTTTCTATTTCATTTCAGAAAATCAATTATCATCACACACATAGATCTAAAATATTGAAAAAAAATTAAATGTAAAAATGCAATACTTCTTGGAAATTAAATGACTAGTTATATATTAGGGCTAGAAATAAACTTTTTAATTTTTTGCCACCAGCAAATGTTTGTAAAAGCATAGTTCAAAAATTATATTTTTATGTTGTATATGTTTTAACTTCTTAATTTCAAGTAAAAAATTTCTTCCTCTTAATTTTTGTGTCATGTGACAGGTCTGAGCTCTGATTTTGTAACTTCAATAATAGACTGCTGCAGTTTCAAATCAGTTAGAAACCCAAGTTATATATAAATACAAGGCAAGATTCTAGAACATACATCTTTTACCTTCTTCATTTGCTCAGATATCAATAAATTTGTCAAACCTACCTCTCTCTCTAAGCAACTTTCCAAGGCACCCCCAGTAGCACAGCGGTATGTCTGCGGACGTACAACGCTAGAATCTGGGTTTCGATACCCGTGGTGGGCAGAGCACAGATAGTCCATTGTGTAGCTTTGTGCTTAACTTCAAAAACAAAACAAACTTTCCAAGGCTGTTGGACATGTTTATAACCAATAGAAAAAGCATACATATTCTTCTCTAACAATGGAGTCTCTCATTGTCTTTACTTTCCTGCTCTGATATTCAGTCATTAGAGTTTCTTGTACCTTCAAGAACAAATTGCTACTCCGAAGTGGTTTTGGACATTTTAAAACTATATTTAACATACTTAGAAAGTTGGCTAAATTATAGTAGTTCTGAGTACTTTATTCTAGTAGCATATATTTTTGTGCACTTAAATGTTTATTTGAGAACTGCATAAATTATTTTTTGTACATCCAAAATTGTGAAACTTGTTTAGGTATACCAAATGAGGCTGAAAGAAATGTGTGTTCTAATTTACACAGAAGAGCAAACCTATTTGATAGTATCATGGGTATTACCAATTTTTGTTTTTCTATATAATGATTTAATTTGTAGTTATATTTTTATCAAAAATAAGTAAAATTTAAGCATCTATGAGAAAATAGTAATATATATATATATATATAGATAATTATAGCCTCTTCCTTTCACAGTTGCTATAGTGACAGAATGACATTTCGTTACCCTTCTGTAGTTGTTTAGCAGTGAGTTCTCTTGGGAAATAGCTTATGCTGATGTTCCATAAGCATACATTCCAACAGCCATTAATATCTGAATTAATTGAGGGAAAATATAAAGTTTGTCCAGAAATAATCAAAAGTCCTAGTATATTGTATTTGTTTATTACAGAGCGTTTCAAAAAAAGGTCTAGAACAGGTCTAATTTTGAATAAAAAATAATTATGCTTATAATTAGTTGTAGTAAGAGCATTAGCATTATTATTGATTTTTAGGTTGTTTTATATATAGCCAAAAATGTATCCCGAGAGGAAACCTTAGAAATTCAAGGAATAAAGAAAATATGATACATAAGAAAGTAGTCTGAAATAGAAGGATTATAGTTACAACTGATTCCTATAGTTACATCTAAGTAAGCTAAAATATCCTAAACAGTGAAATCTGTCCATTTTATAGTTTTTTTTAACTTGGTGATTTATTCTTCTGTACCATTTATCAGTTGTGTATGTTTGATTTACAGTTATTTGAAACATTTCAATTAAAAAGAAAAGTTAAAAAAAAATTCAAGAATACTAATTACCTGGTCAGCTCAAGGGTAACACAAGCTCATCTCTAACAAAGGGTGTTATTTGAGGTTGCTTCTCTTTAATGACTTTCACCCAAGTCCATGAGTCTTTGCAGATGAGATGCCTCATCTGTAAGGCTATTCTATGGGTTAAGCTTCTTCCCCTTGTTTTCTTCTGAGCTCTGCCTCCTGCTTGTGTATTTCCCTTGTGTATTGGCCTGGAATTTTCACCAACAGCCTCATTTGACTGTGTTTGCTGATCAGCTGCTTCATGATCTGCCCCTAAGACAGAATCAAGAAGAGCTAGTTCAGGATTTCTCAGCCAATTATTTCTGTAGACAGCTTCTCTCATAAGCATTGAAACAGAAGCATTAAGTTCTTTAGTTTCAAGCCCTTCATCATCAGATGAAAGTTATGTATTTGTAACTACTTGAAGTTTTTCTTTGTGTAGAAAATATTTTTCTTTGTAATTTTTTAGCCTTTTCTTACTTGGAAGTCATTACAGTTGTGTATTACATATATTATATGTTGTGTATCATAGGTTTTAGAAACAGTACATGATTTGTTGAGACACAAATGGCTACTCTGGATTTTGATTATCATCAATATACTAAAACTGTTGAACAGAAATTCTATGAGTATTATTCGTAATGACTGCTTACTTGCAGTTAATAACTTTTTCAGATAATGGTACTCATAAATAGATTGATTTATTAATTCTCTCTTGCTTTGACAAACAAAAACTGATGATGTATATATTACAGTAAACCAATTGGTTACTGTATGTTCTCACACTTTCAAAGTGCATTTCTGTGTTAGTGGATAAATCAACTGCAAGCACTGTTGTGTAAACAAGTTGTTTACAGTACAGACTAATGGCTGTTACTACTATTTATTGTTTACAGGTTACTGCCACAGTAAGCAAAGTAAGGACAAAAGAGAAAACGGATGTGACAAATGCTAAAGTTAAAACTGTGAAAATAACAAAATAAAGTAATTTAGAAGTTCTTGGTCAATACTACAAAGGAAAGACTGGTATTACTCATTTGGCTTTATATGTCTTTCAGTCTTTCTTTTCATTATTCTTTAATGATGTGTATAAAAACTCAGGAATCAAGTATAATGTTAGAGTAGAGGAAAATAGAAATAGTGAAATCTTTAGTAGAAATACATTATTAAAAAAACAGTTTTTATTATGTACAATGAACTTTTAATCCTACTAAATGTATGCCAAATTAAAGCTTATATTATTATAGTAGACAGAATATTTAATAGAATAATACCAAATAAATAGAAAAATTGTGCCAAATGTCTATCTAACAATTTTAATTATACCCCAAAATTTAATACACTTATTTATATCTGCCCTCTTTGTTTGATTATACAGTAAAAATCAGTAACTTTATAATATATGTTTATGTACTTTGGTGACAGATTTTCTTGTAGGCAGATTTTGTTAAACTAAGACCGATGTCT
>NW_013667069.1:74700-91024 GCF_000517525.1 Limulus polyphemus
CGGCTTATCGACTTCTTGAGAAGAATTCTAAGAAGAAAGTAAACCTACAGACATCGGTCTTGTTCAACACAATAAAACAGTACTTTGATAAACTTTATTATTTTAGCAAATTTTACTGCTTGATTTTTTAATGTTTTTGAAACTCACTTAGTTGAATGTACAATTTAATTATTTACAGAACCTGTACAATTTCATTGGCCTACCCATTTTTTTTGCTTAAAACAGTTGTAAAAGCAAATGAAAAGATAAAAGTCATATACCACAACAGCCGGGTGGCATGGTACTGGATTTTTTGTAAGTGTTTAACTCAGTCAAATCCATTACTGTCTCTTTGTTATTAAAAGAGAAAGTATGGTTTTGCAGTCTGCAGGGGTTTTCTTGTTTTCCTAACAAGATGGGCACTTTCAATGAAAAATGAGTCAGAATTTTTAGAAATGTCATTCTCTGCTTTCTATTAGTGTTATTTCTCTTCTTTTCAGTTGTTTAGGAATTTGCATTCAGGAAAACAGTTACATGATCAGGGTGAAGATTTGACCTAAATCTACTCGCCAATCACATTCACATGATCAGGGGGAAGATTTGACCTATATCTGCTAACAGTGAAAATATTCTCATTTGGTGTGTAATAGTAGAGAGCAGTAAGATACTTTCTTGCTGAAGCAGCTAGATGTGGATATCTTCGTACAAGATACATTATCTCCTCTCGTATAAATAACTATTATTCAGTGCTGCCCTCTATATGCAGAATTTTTTCTGCATGCCACAAGCCTTGAAGCTCCCACCCATATGGAATTGACTGATACCACTGTGTTTTGCATGCAAATTATTATGCAACAACTCTCCACCAATAAGAGTGCAACATACTCTCTTGACATGTGACTCCCTCTCTTCAATTTTACCAAACTATCATTTCTAGTTTGGCAGTACTCGTGTTGTAACATTTAGATTGTGCTCTCTTCAAGTGTTTTATTTTAATTTATTTCAGTACCTTTTTATTAATTTTTCTCAACAAGTTTACTCTTTATTATACAATAGTGATATTTTTAACTTGTTGAGTTGTTCCCAAGTGAAATTATTTTATATTTCTATCCAGTTATGGAATGTATTGCTTCATTAGAAAAACTTTTTTTTTTCTTTCTGCAAAAACAGTTGTTTGCTATTCATTTTGCATTATGAATTCTACATTACCACTTCAGAGGTTAGATGTTTTATCGGCACATTTACACAGGCTTCAGGTAGCAGTACTCCATGGAAAGATTTTCAGCTTTACTTCATCTGGTGATTGATCATCCAATAAGCTGATTTTATGACAGGTCTTGTCTTGAGTTTGGGAGCCAACACATTTTGACATACAGTCTGATGACTTTGGAAAGATAAAACGTTATACTGTTATGGTTTTTTGCGTAATTTTATTTTTAATACTATTATCTGTAGTTATTTGAATTCTATAACATGTTTCATTAGATTGATCAATACTCATAGTCCAGTTAAGGTTAAAAATTAGGCTTAGTTGTATCTTTTCTCATATACGACTGATACCAAGCTTCTTTAATGTTTTAGGGTTACCTGTAATTCATCTTACTGGTATATCAATCATTCCTTTAACTATATTGTTTTTCTTTCATATTTTTAATATACACTTATTTCACTTTATAAATTAACGTTTATTTCATTTTTGTTATTATTTATCTTTTATACTTCATATTAACTTGGGTTGTGTGGAACCCATAATATTGTACATACTTATTGTTAGGTTGAGATATTTATTTTAGAGCTTAATGATATCCTTTGTCCTGCACTGTTCGATTAGCCTTAACATGTCTGTTATTTTGGGTTTGCCTGTAGTTCTACTTATGAGTTAATCTCTAATTAAGTTTAATATCTTATTAGCTTACACTTCATAATTTCAGTTTACCTGTTGTTATACTTTTGGGTTAAGCGATAGTTAGGTTAACTATTTTGTTTTGTTCAACACATAACATGTAGTACATATGTTTATTTTGATACACAATCTCTTGTCATTAATTGCGTTTAATTTATACTTCTTACCCTTAATTTCGTTTGTGTGGGCCCCTGAGGGTTGGGGTCCACCCTACCTGCCCCCATTAGTATTTGCCTTTCTCCTATAACAGTTGAACCCATTTCAGACAGCCTAGATTTTGTCAGTTTTTTTTTCTTTTTGTTTTAGACACATTTTACAGTATATTCCCCTTCTCCTGACATTATTTTCTGATGATATTTATGTCTCTCTTTTGAGAGTAGGTACTTGCAAGCCTCGCCCTATACAGGCTTTAATTCTTTTTGCCTTAGCTCCTTCGGGTATCTGTTAATCCTATCCATTTTCTCTCCTACCTAGTTTTTCAGCTTTGTATTACCCTATCTACTTTCCTTCAGGTAATGTT
This sequence comes from Limulus polyphemus, assembly GCF_000517525.1. Lineage (NCBI taxonomy): Eukaryota > Metazoa > Arthropoda > Merostomata > Xiphosura > Limulidae > Limulus > Limulus polyphemus. Next base: position 77,103 of record NW_013667069.1, read on the forward strand.
TACCTTCCATTTCCTTTCTTGGGTGTTACACTTATATTTATGGATTTTCGTGGGATACCTCTTTCTTCTTCCCTCCATGTTGGGGCTTTTTCCATCTTCAGTTCTTTCCCTCCACACATGGCTTCTTTACTTTTGGTATCTTCTTGGGTGGGACACTGCTGTTTGTTGATCATCCACTGCTAATATGGACTTAAGGTCAGTTATTTTTCTCTACCAGTCCATTTATGGGTCTCCTCCCACACATTTAGCATCACGTGGGGTATCTGCCATGCTATGTTTAATTATTTTTTAGTTGCTTTTATGTTTCATTCTGAGATATTGTCACCTTTATTCTTTTACAATTCTGGCAACTACCCATTCTTTACCTGTTCTACCTATTAGTTTTATATGCTCTATGCTGATTGAGGTTCTGGATCAGTTGGTCCTGCCTCAATCGCTTCTTGGGTCTTCTCTGTTTTCATCTGTAGTCTTTTATCACATTTGAGTAGGCTATTTCAGCACATCTGGGAATGCCCACAGTACATGTTCTTATTTTCCATTTCTCAGAATGCTATCTTAGGTTTTCACCACATGATTCGGTCCCAGTTTCGAGCTTTGCCTCTTGGACTTGTTTTGGTTCCATATGTCTTTTGTGTGGGGGTTTGCATTGTACCCGTCTTCCACATTTTGGGGGATTTTATCTACACCATTCATTGGATGTCTAGCTTCGGTTAGCTCCTTCCAAACACAGGTAGCCTGAACATTTTCATATAGTTCTTCCACAGTCAGCTGAGGTAGTTGGATTTTCCAGTTAGATATGTTTTTCCTGTTCCATACTTGACATTCTAGTCTCTTTTGGGTGGATATTTTTAAACACCCTCTATCAGGACAATCCTTTCTCCTCCTTGAATGCATTTGATTGAGTTTTCTGTTATCTGAACCAACCATTTGACTTTCCTGTTGATTTTCATCCTCCCCTCTTCGTATAGATGATCATATTCCCTATGACGTCAGGTTTACTGCTTCCTTCTCCTCTTCTGGATTATTTCTCTTCTCTGATGCTCATCTCCAGAGGTTGGAGATGTGGTTTGATCAGTAGGAGGCTTCAGGATAATGGTCTACAGGCAAAATGTCTTATCAGCTTCACACCCTGGCACTTCCACCAGTCCAATGTGCTTTTGTTCACTCTCTTCCTATTGTCTGGATTTGACTACTCATTTTTAATTTTGACCAATCGATGGTGGTGGTTTCTATCACTTACCAAGGGGGCACTCATTCTTGTTCCTTTTTGAACCCACATACTTGACATATGTCTCCGGGAGGGTCCTGCTCTGTGGCACCTTTCCAGGTATACTTAAACAAGTCAAAGCCACACTGTAAGGCCATGATGACTTAACAATTATAATTCCATGGCCACTAAACACACACTTCTGAGATGGGGTGTTCCACAAGATTGCTTGTAGGTTTATCCTCGCAATATGTTTGCTTCATTAGTTTGCCTGTCCCGAACCATACTCACTCATGGTCTACATGAGTAAAGCAGAAGGGGATGGCTGCCCATTCCTACCATGCCTTGTATTGAATAAATTGGTATGGTCTGCTTTTCAAAATAGGATTTCGTAGTCACCTATTGCAATGTTTCAGGTATTTTTGTTCCTCTATACTCTCCACCGTGATTTCTCTCCATTTTCCAGTTCCAAATTGCTGGGGTGGTGGACCATGAGATAATGAGAAACAATCTATAAACTAATCCATTCAGTTGAGAATAGGGCAGTGGTGTTCTGCTGGTGTAGATGATGAGTTGTCCTCCATTTTATACATCTTGAGAGTGAACTGTCAAAATTGCAGTTCACCCCTTTGATTGGGATCCTTAATCCTACCCCTACATGGATGTTGGTTCCCAGTGGCTGGGTTTTGGATTTAGAGCTGAACACATGTCCTAACACATATATTACAGATCTCTATTCCCTCACTCAATTATACTCTTGTTACTCCATCCGTGTTGTGTGTCACAGTGGAGGTACTTGCGGATTCAAATGGTTCTTCTTCTTCTATCTCTCATTACAAGGACGTTACTGTGCTTGGGTTGGTTCCTGTCATTTTGATTTTGAGTGAGATGGTTTACATTATGCAGATATCTTTTCGATGGGGGATGTTGAATTCCTGGATTGATTACTCAATTTCTCACATTGTTATCATGTGTCCCATTCATAGGGCAGGGGGGATGAGGTTTCCTCCAGTCTCGTGAACTTGAGATGAAGATGGTATGATCCTCTTTCCTACCCCCACCTGATGTCTGGGTTTTGGATTGTAGTTGATGTGAAAATGGTATGATCCTCTTTCCTACCCCATGTGGATGTCAGTTCCCGGTGGCCTGGGTTTTGATTTTAGTTGACTTGCCTTGTATGGTCCATTGCACCCTAGCCATTCTACATCTGAAGGCACATCCTTTCACTCTCACCCACATTGATGAACCAAAAGGGATTGAGATTCCAATATCGTGTGGTTCAGATCCCTATCCAACCATAGTTCTCTCCCTACTGGTTGTGCTACTCCCTATTTCTGGCCATATCTACGACACTTTTTTCCACACTGGGCAAAAAGTATACCTGATACAGAAGTAGTGTTATCTCCCATGTATGAATTTCGACTCCGAAGATTTCCTCTTTGGGAGTATCCTTCAGATGCTTCTTTCTTTCCCTTGCACTGGTCCCTCCACCTGTTCAGTGTGGGATTCTAGTTATTTATGTGAAAGGAGGTAATATATCGTATTGGAAGTTATAATTTTGCCTATACTGAAAATGTTTTTCTGATAGGTACTTACCTCCTCTCAAACTTCCTACCCTTCCTCCCCACTGAAAACTGGTGCTTCCATTTTCTGCTAGAACACGAAGTGATGGTTTGGTAGAATTGAATAGAAGGAGTCACATGCATCATGAGAATATGTCACACTTATTGGTGGAGGGTTGTCGCATGATGATTTGCATGCAAGATGCATTGGAACCAGTCAATTCCAGATAGGTGGGAGTTTTAAGGCTTGTGGCATGCACAAAAAACTTTTACACTTGGAGGGCAGAACTGAACAAGAATAGCTATTTATGTGAATGGAAATAAGTACCTATTGGAAATGAATTTTCAGTTTAGGAAAATAACCTTTTTTGTTCTTTTCCACCAAAGCAGTAGGTTATCCATAGTTGGAATGGGAAGGGCCGTGTGTAAATATTTATTTATTTTAATGTCATAATTTGCTGTATATATTTTTTAGTTTTCAGGAAAAAGTTATCCAAACTGTTTTTCTAATTTTGACCTTTTCTCAAAATGCATATTCTCACCCTATTTGCCAGGTCCATTTTCTCTAGGCTCTGAGAAAGTTGGAGCAGTAACAGTTAGTCATAGCAGAAGCAGCCTGAGTTTTAGTTTGGACCAAGGCTGAAAGATTTTTTTTTTGCATCCTACTTTCCATTAGTCTTTAGAAAATGCATGTCTAAGAAATCACTTCCCAATATATTTATGGGCCATATTGAAGCCAACTTTTACAGCAAAGCCCCATAAAACCTCATGCATGGAAATGTTGCATTTTAACAGCTGGTTCTGAATCACTTAAAGACTTTCTTATGCCAGTACCTTCCACAAAACAATCCAGTTTACCTTCAATTACTCTCCTACCCAAATTAATCTTCGTGATATTACTGTGTTTTTAAAGGACAGAATATTACACATGGATTTTTAGGGAAAACCTACCAGCAGACCACAATATCTTCGCTATAAAATCTGCTACCCCGTCCACTCCAAATGGAATATTACCTACAGTCAAGCTCTCCAAATAAAGAAAATATTTTAAAATAAAACAAATTACAGAATGCACACCAAGAATCTGAAACAAACCATATTTCAAAGAGGACATAAATAGAACAAAATCTAACAACATTCAATGGAAAACCATCCTCAAACAGTGTAATAATAAAGTTTCAAACATAATTCCTCCTGGTATTACCTATCACTTTAAACTCAGAAACGTTTTCTGCATTTTGAACAAAACATTTTCATCTACTACAATTGAATGATTGCCTTAGAAAAATATTTCCTGAAGTTCTTGTCATCTCCTTCCAGAAAAGCAGAAGTCTTAAAGATATCCTTGTCCATGCAAAAGTGAATTATACCCCACCAAAGAATGGTTGTAATCCATATAATAAGGCTCGTTGTCTAACCCACACATTTATGGTGGTTTCTGTCATGTTGACTTTTACCCTTAGGTTCGATTCAGTGTGTACATGGCTGTGGACTTTCTTGATGATATCAGCCAGGTAGTTATGTTGTTGGAAAAGTCTTGACCTTTAATGATTATTTCTAGCCTAATTCCATTGTAACATGGTCTTTACTGTCTGTTGAAAAGTGTCTGCTCTAAACATTGCACAAAGTAAACTAGAAAAAGTTTTCAGTTAGACATGTCAATTTATTCTTTATTATCACTTATTCGAGAATAGACAAGCTAGTATGGTGTTTTTTTTTGTTTGTTTTTTGTATTAGGAATGTGTTGTAAGCCATAGTTTGTTTCTTAGCTATAGGAAGCTGTGGGCTTTAAGGATGATGTATGCTAGGTTATTAACACAAGATAGTTGTGAAGATTGCAGTGACTTTTCTAGTAGATAGTAGAGTTAATCAATCAATGTATTAGCTAACATGGTTACTTTGTGCAAGTTAGTTGATTTGATTTGACAGTGATCCTAGATTGTTAGAGTGGTTTGAACATAATTTGTAACTTAGACCTAAAACAATTTACGACAGTATATAAGTGTTCAAACTTGTAGAAACATTGAAGAGGAAAATAAGCTAAATTGTGATTGTTACATAGACTAGGCATTGAATTATTTTTTGTAGATACTTTAAAAGAACATTACAACAGTACTTTAGGTGTTTGAATAACATGTGACTCTGCCATCACAAATAATTATTCATTCCTTTCAGCGGATTAGATTCTAATATATTTTTAAGTCTTTTTTTTCTTCACCAAAACATGTAATTTCAGTGAAGAAAAGAAATAATCCATTAATGACATAGAGGCCTAAACTCTTCTTTGATTTCATATTGCTCTGCAGCAGACTGTTTTGTCCAATTCAATTCTCATCAGTAATACTTGAGAGGATGAAGCAAACAAACCCATCAGTCCTCTACTCATCACTAACAACCTAAAATACTGATGAGTAAAGGATTATATATATCAAAGCTTGCAAATTGCTTGCATTCCACCACAATATAAGACACTTCCTCTAGCTTGTGGCTGGCAGAGGAATGAAAACAGTGGTGATGTTTGTTTGTTTTGGATTTTGGACAGAGCTACTTGAAGGCAATCTGCACTAGCCATCCCTAATTTAGCAGTGATAGACTACTGCCAACACTTAGGCTACTTTTTTTACCAATGAACAGTGGGATTGACCATAGACATTATAATGCCCCACCAGGCTATGCAAGGCCCTCCATGGTGATGTCAATCTTAATTGATGATGATGGTAATCCACTCCATACAAATTAAGACCAAAACAAGACCTTCCTGCACAGATATATTAATCATTGTGACCATGGTGGCATGCAGGAAAGACTCAATCTGTGACATTCTCTGTCTCATTTACAACTATTTGCAGATGTAGAATCCATCTTTAGCTTAAAAGAAATACACAGAGCCAAAAATTCAGTTAAAGATGAAGCTTCAGGTCCAGATGGTGTAAGAATGTTCCTCTTTAAGAAGGTTACAGAATCCCTCTTGTTGAAATCAGTATCAGAATATCAATGCAGCTGGGCAACGGGCATCATCTCTTGATATTTGGACTGATGTCTTTATAAAATCTTTACCCAAACCCATGAAGAATCATCCTCGTCTTAGTCATTACACCACCATCCTACAAAACATTATTGGCAAGAAAGACTCCAATGAAAGCTGTAACTAAAAGTTTTCCTATCTGATTGAATTATTACTGTTGCCAGCATTATGTAATTATTGCACTGGAATAGAAACATAGATCAATGATGCTGAATTCACAGTAAATACATGAGAAGATTTTGAAGCTGGTCAGAACACATGTAAGAAGATTCAAATCTGTCAGATGCCTATAACAGGGGCAAGCTGTGCATTTTTGTTAACAAAATCTTCACAGTAAGCATCGGTGTAAGATAGGGTATACTTGCACTATCTACGAAGATGCATCATGAAGCATGGAAACTAACAATTAGACTGTATCACTATTTCTTGGTGTACAGTGTAGGCTCTCAGAAAGCTGAATTCAAACTAAGAGGCAACTGTCCCTTAGGAGGGTGAGCAACTGGTGCAATAAGACAAATTATCATCAACCTTGTAAAAGCCACAGTCAGTTTCTGCATATTCAGCAACACAAATGCTGATAAGGGCAAAATTGTTAACTTGCTTCATGGGCACTCCTATCTTTTGGGAGTAAACACTGAAAAACTTGGAGTAACCTTTGACAGAAAACTCAATTTTATCTGATCCAGATGAGGTGAAAAATATATAAAACACCTGTTTATGGCTAGTCACAGGATGTACTTTAATTACCCTTATCAAAGTCCTATTACATCTCATTGCATAACCTAAACAATATTTGCAAACAAAATTCTTCACTGGGTCCTTGCACTGTATAGGCCACAAATTCCATCATCAAGCCACTGTTGTTTTCAATTGTGGCATTCCAGCAGACACCTAACTAAGCATACGTTACTTAAACGGCACTTCAGGAAACAGTCATAGGTGGACAGGTGTTATATAGCCATCACTGAGGTAATTTGTCACCATCAGATATTAGATGTCCCCATGTGGAATAAATGTCTGGTACCACTGAGATCTATGAAAAATCATATATAAAGAGAGATGTGGTAGATGGTGAAGCAGAAAATTCATACCAGTCTTATTCCAGGACCATAGTTGACAGATGGTTCCTACACCAAAGATAAAAGAATTAGTTAGTCATTCATCATTTCATCAAGCAACAACATTCTGCATAAGGCTGAAATAAAAATAAATGTTCCCAAAAGCAGCACAAGAATGGAGCTGAAAGTCCGAAAACAAAGCTTTCCCCAGCATTTCTTAAAGAAATAAATGAACCACAAATACAGTGCCACCAATATAATATTTGAGAACAAATTGCAGGCAGTATTGATTGGTCCTCAAAAAGGTGGTAAATGGCATAGCAAGTACATCATAAGATGTATATGCCAAGATATGCAAGGGTAAAGTTTACTGAGAAAGATGATAAGCTTGCAAAGAAACCCTTAATTCAAATTCAGCACAACTCTACTGGAAGAGTATAAACCTTATTTGAATTAGTAAAAAGAAAGTAGCAGCCATGAAATATTTTCATCAAAATTCAGTGGCAGTGAGATTGTTGGAAAACGAAGAACTGAAAGGTTTAGCTAGGAAACCAATCTTAAAGAATCGATAGGTTATTATACAGCAAGAAGTCCACTGGTAGCATTAGTAAAGGAATTCTCTTATACCCCCTGTGAAGCAGCTGGTCTCCACATGAGGGGTCAGTGCCTGTCCATGCAACCCCTGAGATTGTAACTAATACTCAACTCAACCTTTCTATGTTGGAGTTAGAAGCCAGCAGTTGGTGATGATGGTAACGAAATGAGAAGGTGATTTTTATAAGTGACAAGTATGATGGATTCCTTGATGATGCAGCTACTTACTGTAACTGCTATATTCAAACTTATGGGATTAATTCTTCCATGTATTTAAAGGGTATTTTCTTTTTTGACTCGGGTGCTAATATATCTTTTCTCTTATATTAACAATGAACCCACTGTATTAGTTTTTACTCAATTCATCTAAGTCGAGCTAAAAATGTGTTTTTGTTCCTACTAGCTTGGTGTTTGTGCCTAATCTTTTCTTTATTTTATAATCAGTGACCACATTTTATTATTTTATATTCATTCTACTATGTAATCCAACATTTTTAAAAGAAAAATATTGGTACATTAGAATATACAGACTTTTTGTCTTGTACTTTTATGTTTCATAATAGGCCAAGTAATGAAAGATAAGATTAAAATTTAAAAAAAAACTAATTGTCAGTCTCAATTTTTCAATACTTTGTATAAAAACCATATCTTATTTTCTTTGGGCTCAAACAATCTCATACCTAAATATTTACTCAAGCAATGTTCTTGGACTGTTTAACAAATAAAAGAAAAACCCTTTTGTTCATACTGACAGTAATCGCCTGACACTTTAATGCTACAAAAACTGTGGTCGTTTGTTTCTTGTGTCAGAATAGTCATTGGTAAATGAGGTTAAACTTCTAAACCAACTAAAAGAATGAGTATGTTACATTAAAAAAATGAGCAAGTCACATGGCAACTAGAGCCATTTTAAAGTCACTGTGGAATGGCATATATCAGAAGTACATTTTGACATTGCTTGGCATTTCATAGGTAGTTCAATGTCATCATAAATTAATCCATTTTAGAAAGGGTATGTAACAGCCCCTTGTGACCAAAATATACACTCAAGCATCACATACCTCTAGTAGCTCGAGAAGAAAATGGGTATTTACTCTATTCCATATGAAGACATAACAGCCAAGCCACAACATGCAGAACACATGGCTTTCTGAGCAATCATACTATTGAAATGGGCCCTGGGAAATTGTGGTTTTCATACATTAAATGAATTATGGAAGTATGCAGGGAGAAAAGATGTGCTCTGGGCATAACTGCATTACAAATGAGCTTTAGTGATAAAAACTACACTGTAGTCTTATTGTTATTGCTATAATTGGATGTCGTAACATGGACTTTGATTTCATGATAGGCTGAAAAATCACTTTAATATTACATACTCAACCTTTATATCATTATAGCTCCTAAGCTAAGAGGCCAAAATCTCCTAATAATTACCAACTGTGTTACATATGGTTATCACAGAATGCCATCTATGCATTTTTTGAAACTAAATCACCCATGAGCTCAAAAAATAAATTATTTCAACACTCTTTCAGTCATAGGTTTGTCAAGCAAACAATTTGTTAGTTTTGAAAGTAATTATCACTTCTTCTTTTCTGTCAGTAGCTGTACAACCAACTACTCCCATAAATTATAATGTAAAGTTAATCCCAGCCTTAATTAATAGGAAGTAGTCATCAGTGTTGTGATTGAACACTTGAGATTTCCTGCACCTCTTCAAGTGCTTCCTCATCTGACTTTTCGAACACAACCAAATAAGTAACCCGAGTTGCCTCCTGTTCACCAGAAAAGATAACATGCTCTGAAAGAGCAGCTTCATCATCTTCTCATCAATCGCCTTCAAACTCTAATTCTTGGTCACTTATTCATGTCACACGAATTCTAGATCTTGTATGTCAATGGACCAACTCGTCAAAACACTGGGTGTTTATCTATCTAACCAGAGTCGAGCTTCTTTCATGCTGCTAGCACATACTATAGCAAAACCCACCCTTCATTGTGGAATCAATGTTCTTTTATTATTTGTCATAAAACTTCTGCTATTGCCTTTCCCAATTGCCAAGTTGCAAACCTGTGCAGCCACTCCACATATTGCTGTGGACATTGTGGGACATTTGTGGTTTGTAAATCCATAAATTATATCCACAGGAAGCAACATTTCTCTACCAAACATGAGCATGGTTATAACATGGATGGAGCCTGGCTCCAAAATAAAGGGATGGGTTCCATATTGCAAAATGGTTCATATACACATGAGCTGACTCGGTTAAGGTGACACTAACCAATACTTTTGACCATTATAATCCATTGATGTTTACATTATCTCTCCTTATGGACCTTCTTCAAGTTATAAGTTTAGTATTAGTTTTTGATATGATTTATAAAGCTTTCACCACATCTCTACCTGTAACATTTAGAGTCTGTGGTTGAAAATGGCTGCTCAGCCACAGGGTAACTCATGGCTAGTCTGATAACTAATGTAGGAATGTGCCAATAAAGGGATTGAGGAGGAAGAAATGACACCAGATGCCTCTCCTGAGGTGTCCATTGGAGGGTATTTAACAATGGCAAAACAAAAGCACAAGATGTTTTTCCACCTCTGGTAAAACACATTACAGAGCCCCAAAAGGCCTTCCTGGAGTTGAAGTTACCATGAGGTATAGTGGGAAAGCAATGACCAACACCACCAAGGACCAATACCAGCTGGCTATGGCTACCTCAATGAAAACTTTTATTGATAATCAAACATGAAATCACTAAATAAACTAAATAATAACTCTTAAACTCAACAGTCTTATATTTCCAACAGTCTCACTGCTACTGTGGAGGTAACTGGACACACTATAGAACAACTGGACATAGAACAGCGGACCGCAACTGAAGTTGAGTTAAATGTTTAAGAAATCTTAATATGTATTTTTGTATACTGTTTTTAATCACTAATCAAATAAATTTAACCAAGCTATAAATATTTTATATTCCTGTCTTAACAGCTAAAAGTAAAAGAGGCAAGGCTGGGCTTGAACCAGCCCACTTATGTTTTGAACGCAGATCCTGCATGTTTAAACTCCGGATACCATGCAACACCTCCCAAAATTAATTTCTGAGAGACAATTTCTCCAAAACATGTAAATTATTGTCTAGAATTGTAACGGCACAATTATTTTGAAAAGATATGGAGAAAAGAAAACAACCGCGGGTAATCGAAATTACAGATAACGCAGGCGTGGGTAATCAGGGCACTAATGCAGACCCCATTTCCTGTACAAACAGTAGTGAAGTGAGGTTGGGCACATCTGGCTCCTGAGTTTTGGGGTTGTCTTCTAGATCTGAAAATATTTGTCGAAGCCTGCTTTAGATTTAGTATTTCTATATATTCAATCTAAAATCCTGTTTGACTTATCACTAGTAACAGCACATTGTCTGGATGGCTCAAGAAATTGAACAAACATAACACCAAAATTATCTTATTCTGTAACACTGTTAAGGTTATTCTCATCAAAATTATACTTATAATTTAACTTATACATGACTTGGCATTTATTATGATTAAAAGCTCCGCCATTTATTTGCGCAACTCACCAAATAACCTAAATACTTTTGTAAAACAGCAGCATCCTCTCGCACCAAAGACTTTAATATCATCAGCAAATTTAAGCAGTTTTAATCATTCCTTCATCAATCTTATTGATGTAAATTAATATTAGCCCAGAGGTATCTCACTTCTGACACTAATTCAGTTTGATTGACTTATTATAATAATAATATTCTTCTACTTTCTTACATCCAGTAAAAACTTAATAGAACCAGACTACATACTAAACGTTTCCTCTCTCCCCTGTTTCAGATTTTTCTTCAAACTGACAATTAATTTACTTTAAACTCGCGACCTGGCTAAGGAGTGCAGTAACTTTCCACCATTCCTATAAAAGATTACACGCCATTTTGATGACACAACACTTAAACAAAGAACTACTCTCAATTACAGAAAAAAAATATATACTTGAAATTGATACAGCATATTACATAATATAGAAATAGTAAATATTATATGAAAATTTAGGACTAAAAGGAAAATAATTTAACTGTAAGGAAATCGCTATATCATACGTTACAATATATAATGATATAATTTGTTTGTTTGTTTGTAGTTAAGCATAAGGCTGCACAATGGGCTATCTGTGCTCTGCCCACCACGGGTATCGAAACCCGAAGTCTAGCGTTGTAAGTCCCCAGACATGCCACTGTGGGGCAATGATATAATCAAAATACTCAAAAGAAACCCCAATGCATACATTAACCAAAATAAAATGAAGCATTTTAAATAATAAGGTAATAGTTTAAACATACACGTGTATAAACAAAAGGCAGGACTTTTATAACAAAGATACCTAAATACAGTATACAGATATAAATATTTTAAAACACTGATAAATACCTAAAATAACCTTTCAATCAAGAACATAATACCCTTTAACAAAGAATGCGAGTACACACACACACATACGAATACCATTTATAGCCCCCCAATGGCACAGCGGTATGTCTGCGGACTTACAACGCTAGAATTCGGGTTTCGATATTCGTGGTGGGCAGAGCACAGATAGCCCTTGTGTAGCTTTGTGCATAATTAAAAACAAACAAACAAACCATTTATAATGAAATACATTACCTACACATCTTAGATGTAGTCTAATAAACTATGCCTTAAATTAATAACATTAAAAAATGACTTTATAACAGAGAATAATACTAAAACAGTACATGCTCATTAATAGCATACAGTACAACAAATAACGCACATAAAAGTTAACCCTTTAAGAAACCTTATAAATATTAACACAGACGTTTTAACATTGAACGAAAGTACATTATTTATGAACATGTACAGAGTTAACGCCATATTCATCAATTCTCATTATCGAGATAAAATTCATTGTTTCCATTGCCCTTGTTGCTTACTGTTGTGTAATTAATGCAATGATTGAACGTATGTAATGTTCATGTGAGTGAGCAAGATCACACATATATATTTATTGCTAAATACGTATGTTACCACTACACACTAATAGTTTATATCAAATTTCCTATGACTTACATATGCCCCCCAGTGTCACAGCGGTACGTCTGTGGATTTTCAACGCTATAAACCGGGTTTCGCCATTTTTCCATTGTGTAGCTTTGTGTTTAATTACAAACAAACAAACAGGCTTCCATGTGAATTATTTCACTAACCTCAGGTTACTTTCCAAAGCAGCTGTTAAACTCAATTCACTTTTATGGCAAAACTCACTGAAAAGCTCGGACAAATTAATATTTTTAACTAAATACCTAATCAGCCATGAGGAATATTCATGCTGTTGCTACTGTATCTTATTATACATTTAGAGGAAATACAACTCCCTTGCTGCTTGTAGAATTGGCATATTTCTCAGGTGCATAGATGAGAAGTTACAGTGCAGCATGCTCCAGAGAGTTCTCACCACTCAACTACATTATGGAACTGATTTTCTTAAAATAATGGACAATTTTTCTATCAGAAAATTCACCCAGTCACTCGAAGAGAAAGGACTGCAACACTGTATATGTCATTGATTTTTAAACTCACATGACCTTCCTAACTTATGAAGTAAATCAAGTGTCAATCGTACAAATATACAAATTACTTCATATCATGAACTTCCACCTGATAACTCATAAACAAGGTTTGCAAAGCCCTTTCAACTAAATTTTGGAGTTCTAGATACTGTTTTCAGGTGTGTGAGCTACTTATTTACTAGATATTATATATATTCAGTTCAGCTGTTTTAGCTTTTGATCAATAAATAGTAATCATTTGGTGGAGTACATACATCATATTTCGGGATTCGAAAAGAAAGAATCACGATACCTTTTCAATAATTGATTTTTTAATCATCTGACTGTAATAGCTGTTAATAATTGAGTGGTAGTCACAAACTTTATTACATATATTCTGTTAGACAAAAATGCTACTTCCTTTAAATCATTGTTTGATCGTCCTAATTACTATCTTGGCTGTTGATAATCAAGTAGTAACAACAAAATGTAGGAAATGCATCATGTCTCACAATACCACTCGATAGCTTGGAAACAAGGTCACAACACTCTTTCAACTACTGGTCTCTTGTCCTAGTGATTGTCTTAATTGTCGTGACGATCAAGTCATAATCATACAATATAGTGCATATATTGGGCCTTATATTACCAAGTAATGGCTCAGATAGCAAGGAATGCCATGTACTCTCAGTCAGTAGTCTTTCAATTGCCTGTATATCCTGTAGCTAAACAAATGCAGTACTTACATAATTTTTTTACAATACCATTTGATGGCTCAGAAAGCAAGCATTATGATATACACCTGGAAAAAAGTTAAGCACCCCCAAATATTTTTCAGGATTGCTTATTGAAAATAAGGTTTAATTTTCATGATGTTGAGCAATGTTCATAATTTC
>NW_013667069.1:91981-108959 GCF_000517525.1 Limulus polyphemus
TAATTTATAATCAGTCACAAGAACGTCGAATCTGAATCACTTGAAAAAACACGGGGCTGCTTAACTTTTTTCAGGTGTATACTTTCATTCAGAAATATTTTGACCACCGGACTGTTCTAGCTGGTGATGATCATCTGTGAGCTCCACCCATATCAACTGTTGTAGGAACTGTTTTTTGCCCTTAACTTAAATGATTCCTCATTGGGCTCGTGATGGAGAGACAGATAACTACTTTCAGTGTTTTCTCCTTTGTTGTGTGAGTCTGTACGGCTCGAGATGACATCCTCATATGTCATATGAACTCATGCAAATATAAAATTGCAGACTTAAACCATAATCATACTGCTTGGTTACATTTCTCACTTTATACAAAGTGCATCTCAACTTGCATGAGAAAAAGACAGTAGTGCTGATATCTTGATGAAGTTGGGTACAAATAATCATACTCTTGAAAAATTATTAATCAATGTGCAATTATTCCTTACAAATTTTTGAAGTGCATCAAAGCATGTTTCACCCAGGACCTAGAATCTCTTATCATCCAAGTAGTGCTTTCTTCATCATACAATATCTGTATTGGGAACAATGAACATACAACTAGCATATGTGATTATAAGTTCTATTCCATTCTGCAACTGTGATAAAATTTCCCTATTCTATTGTCACTGGTGTCGATATCCAACAAGAACTTGCTGTCTTATTGCAAATTAGTTAATAATGGAGCATCCACTAAACAAGCTTTGGAGATTGGAATGCTTGGTTACATTTCTCACTTTATACAAAGTGCATCTCAACTAGCATGAGAACAAGACAGTAGTGCTGATATCTTGATGAAGTTGGGTACAAATAATCAATAAAAAATGTGAAACCAAGGAAGCAGCAAACTTTTCATTTGGGAACAGTCTCTTGCCATGGTTATATCAGCAGGATCTGTAGAGACTCCATCCCTCCATACACTGTGATAAACAAAACTCTACTCCTCCGCATATGAGCGCACATTTCCCTGGTTTCAGTTTCAAGCCATTCTCAGGTTCTCAGCTGAAGATTCAAATGTGCGTTAAACATCAGAACATCATTGACATAGTAATGGCTGGAGACGGCTTGAATGGGTAATGAAGAAAAACTTTAATATAAGTTTAACATAACAGCAAATGTACAACGCTTCGACAAGGTTTTGTCATCATCAGGTACATCATCATTGACATAGACCAGGCACATCTATTACAGTCCCTTCAGTGTAAGCTCTATTTTCCTCTTCAAAGTGGCAGATGTATTATACAGGCCAAATGGCATAATACGCAATTTATACAAGCCATTTTTCATGCTAAAGCAGTCTTAAATCTGATCTCATCAACTAGAATTCAATGCTATTAATATTTCCGGACAATGATCTGTCCACGATAAGAAAAATACCTCAATGCAAGTCATCAATTTCACAAATCAAAAAATCTACACAGACTGTCTCACCTACTGAGGAAGCAACTCATCCACCAGCATTACTTCTAGTCTTTCTTGGCTGGTCATGGGTTGTCTTGACCAGAGAAAGGGTGCAGTATTCATCCTAATAATCAATACTGGAGGTGACAAAGCACTCTCACAAAGTTGTTTTAGACTTCATTCTTTATCATACACTGCATGGTGATTGCCTTACCTAATATGCTTCTTTTGTTTCTATGTTATGGTAAATTACCATTGTTCAACACAATCAGGCATTTTGTCCTTCAAATACATCAGCAAAATCAACCAACAACTTGCTGAATTGCTTTTATTGTGTTATGCCTAGATTGTTTGCACAACCCTCAACCAACAACCCCAGATGTGTTGGTAGCCACATACTTGTTTTCAGCCATGGTGTAATGGAGGCAACACTAGCATTACTATTAGCATCAATTACTTCCACTTTGAACATGTATGTTACAATTCCAGGATAGAGTTGGATAGTCAATTGACCATAATTGCAAAACCACAATGAGACTTCATTTCTTATCAAACCGATTGGATAATGCTACTTGCTTACACAGAACTGATGCACTATTTTTGGAGTAAACCACAGTACACCACTTGTGCATATAGAGGTAATGTTGTTCCCTCTGCTACATACTCTTACTAATTATGCTATCCACTGCTCAATCTAGCCAACATCAGATGACTCTCCCATGGAACATCAATTCATCCATTTCTAAACTAACAAATGTTCATTCCAAGAATGTCAGTACAGGATCAAAGGTAGGAAATTATCTCCTTCATTCTTTCAGTGACATTTCCTACACAGTACCAAAGATTTATCTCTCTTTTGTCGCCATTCAGCAGAATGAAGTCAGTACCCACTGACTGGAGTGGTGGATTCAGTTAGAGGGCTTAATATACTGTAAGGTCTCCCAGTGTTCTGGCTGCTCCTTTGTCAACCAGGAACTCGACCTCTCGCACATATGCACCAAGCTCTATCCAATCTTGAGAGAATTGGAATGAGAACTAAAATATTTAGTGCAAGCACTTCACTGTGCTCCTTCAAGCCAGTAGCCAGGACAATAGTTGATATCCAAATAGTGCCTCATGACATTTCCAGGAAGTCCCTCAATGAACTTGTTCACAAGTGTCTTAAAGCTGTACTGTTGCAATTGCAGACTAGACCTTCCCATTCATTTGGCACAGGTCATCCATATAAGCAGCCAGTCCTCAGTTCTAATCCCATTTCAAGAATTGTACAAAATCTAGTAGATTGCTTGATTCTCAACAGGGTGAAATCAGTTCTGTGACCCACCCATGAATGTGCTCTATTTTTCTTTATCTATATTATTTCCAGGTGTTTGATGGTGTCCAGGCCAAGAATTTTGCATTGGACTGCCTGTTTCTGAATTCAGCCATTTCGGGCAGCAAATGCTTCAAACAATAGCCTAGGTCGTTTTCCATTGCTCCTTTGAAAAGTTGAAATAAAATCTACTTTACCTTACTCAAAGGGAGCTTTGGTGCAGATATCGTATATGTGGGGTGGTAGACATCCTCAGAGCTTTGACACTCAGTGAAGTAGTCGGTTCCTGGTCAAGGACAATGTGTTGCCCATGGCATCTCCTCATACAGCTCTGTGTGACCCCAGGTTTCGTTATAAGCCATGGTTATCATTTAAGGATACCTCCAAGCTTACAGAAGCTCATCACCCCATGGTTCCCAGTCTTTATCCATGTGTGCCAACTGTCTCACCTACTGTGGAAACAACTCTTAGTCGCAGAGGTTATCCACCAGAATTACTTCCAGTCTTTCTTGGCTGGTCATGGGTGGTCTTGACCAGACAAAAGCTGCAGTATTCTGGTCTCAGATTCATAGAAGCATTCCATCTCAGCACCTCTAACTTCTCTTTGCTTCTCTTGTGCCAATATTGATTCTAAGGAACAAGGTTAATTTGATCTATTGGTCTCAGTGCACCAAGTATTGGCTGGTCTTTCAGTGTACAGGTAGTCTGTTCGTTGTCAGGGACTTTTACAACATTAACAAAGTCCTATGTCCAAGAGAAGACTTCCCCTGGACTCGACACCTGTCTCATACAACTGTATCTCTCTGTTAGAAAACTCTACCTCTTGTTAAAAAATACCTATACCTTGAAAATATGTCATTCTTTCAGTAAAATTGTGACTTTAAAATAATTTAAACTCAAGAGATAAAGCACAAGCCCAAACATGTTGGTAAAAGCAGAAAACTTTGCAATAAATCCTATGATCAAAGCACCAAAATTTCTCTTTCCTATCTACTCTAATCAGTATACTTTATAATGGGAGGATTGATCAAGAAAATTGTGAAGAAAATCTAAGTTTAACAAAATGATTGAGATCAAGCTCAGAAAATAAACAGACTGAACACATTATATAAAGAAGCATAACATTTTTATTAATTACAAAGAACAAACACAGTGTATATACTCACATGAACACTGAACAGTCACCTTCTGTAGATTTGTTTGTTTGTAGTTATGCACAAAGCTACACAATGGGCTATCTGTACTCTGCCCACCACGGGTATATAAAACCGGTTTCTAGCGTTGTAAGTCTGCAGATATACCACTGTGCCACTGGGGGCCTTTCTGTAAGTCAATGAAGAGTTTTCTTTCCCTTTAACCTATTCACTGTGATAACTAAGTAGAACTGATGTGAATCCAACATTCGCGATCTAAACTAATAGAAAACTTCAGATTTGTCGTTTTCATACAAGATAATGAAGGTGTTAGCTTTTAGCTATCACCTACTCAGCCAATGAAGGACACTGCTGGCGTTGCCTTGTTTCTGCATAGTGTTGCAGCAACATCCTCGTAAGCAGAGTAGGTATACTATCTGCTAGAGAACAATCAAGAAATAATGGTAACTAGGACAAAAATAACCCAATGGTTTTCTAGAACATATGTTTATGTGAAAAGTGCTTAGCACCATACCAAATAGAAAATGTTGAACATTTCTATATTAATAAAAAAGAAAAACTACAGTTATTCCTGCATACTACACTTCTGATCGTTTTGAAGTGTTCAAGATAATTGGAATATGCAGTGATTTAAAGTCCTTGTGTCTTTCAAACCTCATTTCGTAACTGAACACCATTAATTACCAAATAAAATAGTTTTTGTTTTGTTTGTTTGTAGTTATGCACAAAGCTACACAATGGGCTATCTGTGCTCTGGCCACCACGGGTATCGAAACCCGGTTTCTAGCGTTGTAAGTCCGCAGACATGCCGCTGTGCCACTGGGGGGCAATAAAATAGTTCTAGAATGTATTCCAATCAATGTTACTTTTCATTAATATAAGATAGCAAATCACTATTTGAGCTTTGAGGATTCTAGCAGGGGAATTTATTCTTATAATCGATACACATTCTATTGTTTATAATTAGTCAAACACTGACTCACAAAATCTAACCTTACTCCTCGGAAAGATCACTAATCTACTTTACTAACTTGAATTCCTAAATTTATATTAAACTTTTTTCAATATAAAGTATACCACAACAAAAGACAATATTTGATATATTTTTATATACAGCAATTTTCAAATTTATTAGAACACCCCACTGCTCCTGTAGTTTTGATGTGACTGTGAAATACCACTATTACAGTTTAAAATGTTGAACTGGTTTGTTTGGAATTTCGTGCAACGCTACATGAGGGCTATCAGTGCTAGATGTCCCCATTTTAGCAGTGATAGACTAGAGGGAAGGCTGCTAGTCAACATCATCCACCGCCAACTCTTGGCTTACCTTTTATCAACGAATAATGGGATTGAGTGTTACAGTTATTAATAATGTCCCAATGGCTGAAAGGGATTCACGTTCGCTACCCTCAGATTGCGAGCCAAGCGCTTATCCACCAAGCCTAAAATGTTGGGAAAAGCATAAATAGGCAAATTATTTATTTATTTCCGCATTTTATCCATGACTTTACGTTTAACATCCAACACGTTTATTTTAATTTTTTAATGAAACGCGACACATAATAACGAATGATTAAGTGCAGATATTTTAAAAGTTGTTTTGTTTAAAATGTTTGATCTAAATACAAAACAGTGCAGTGCAACACAGTGACACATAAACTACCTTTAGTTTAGAGATCTGTAATAGTTAATTAATATTAAGCAAGCTACCTACAAAGTTCATAACTAACAATATATACCTAGTTTGAGCATAGCTAATAAATATAATGATTAGAGTGCATGGTTTCATCAGTTTGATACCTTTATTGTTGATGGTACTTTAAACCAATATTTTGTCTACTATGGCAAAAATTTGAAATTTTCACATTCTGAGTTTTGCATGTAGATGTAGAAGGGATGTTTTTTTTATTTATTTTTCATAAATAGCATCAGGTACAACTAATATAGTGTGATGTTGCCATTAATAGGTGAAAATAAAAATAACTCATTTTTACAGAGTCAATCTTAACATGATGCTTGTTGGAATTTAAGAAAAGACCTTGGCTGTTCACTAAGTACTGTGAAGTACACAAAGCAGGGAACTGTAAAACCAAACTCACAGAAAAAGATGTTACCGTATTTTTTGGAATATAAGACGCACCGGTGTATAATATGCACCCTTATTTTGAAGACAAAGTTTTGGGGGAAAAAAAGCTACAGTTGCATTTGAAAGATTTTCATTGAACAAAAATTCAAAAAAAAAGGTTTACTGTTATTTAGTTTGGTTCAAAACCTACAAAATCTCCATTGCTTTCACTGTAATTTATTTTTTTATTATTTAGGGAGCATTATAAATAGTTATGTTTTTAAAAGAAAAAACTACTATTGTTATACATAACACATTCAATTGAACTAAATTATGCATGCCTATTTAAATATATATACACATGGCTTGTGTATATCGTGTATGTACATATATATTATTCATACCTTCGATGTATAGGACGCAAGCAGATTATGGAATCAAATTTTGGGGTAAAAAAGTGTGTCTTATACACCAAAAAATATGGTAGATATCTAAAAATTGATTCCCTGAAAAAAAACAAAGAAAACTGTAAAAACATTGCTGAAGAAATACCTAAAGTTTCAAGAAGTACAGTTTCAAGCATACTGTATAAATAAGGCTTTTGGGAAAAAGTAGCAGTGAAAAAACCCTTACTATGCAAAGAGACTAGCTTTTGCAAGAGAACATGTATCCCTGTCTTTGGAATACAAATCTAAGTCGGAAATGTCTGGTTCCAACCAGTGCACAAAGGAATGCCAAAAAAGTAGGTGTGTCTTTTGCCAACAGTCAAGTGTGAAGGAGGTGCTGTCGTGGTTTGGGATGCAATATCTGTGAATTGTGTGTGTCATCTTCACAAAATTGATAAAATCATAGATCAGCATAAATACCATAATATGTTACTAAATCTATGGAAAGAAGCTGATTAGGCAGAGCTTCACATTAAGAGAATGATTACAAACACACTTCCAGGAAATGTTGAGTATCTTAGACAAAGAAATAAAGCTCAGGAGAGCTCTAAGCAAATGAAATGGCTTCCAAAGATAACTTAAAGTAACAAAATATGTGGACAACAAAAGACCATCTAATCAACTAAACTAAAACTTTAAAAAAAAAGAAATCAAAACCAGGCCTATCATTTAATACATAGCAAGCCTTCGGTTAAACTACCTTAAACTTATTACAGCTACCACATCAGAAGGCAATTCATTCTAAAAGCTACTGAACCTGTTAGAAAAGTAAAACTGTCATAGCTGAAGATGACTTCCACTCCCATCGACCAAAATTAATGTTTGTGTCCCCTAATCCTACCATTCTCACCACTAAGTAGGGAGAGATGTATTGACACTGTCAATTCTTTTAACACTTTTAAACACCTTAGTCAAATCCCGTATAATTATTTCTTAAAACATTTCAGTGATCTTAACCTGTACTCATATGACAACCTTCCCACCCCAGCTATCTCTGAAGTAGATCTCTGTACCCTTTCAACAACTCAATGTCCTTAATAAGGCTGAGCACAATACATGAAATCTGGCATAACCAGTGACCTATACAATGAAACTGTAACCTCTTTAGACTTTTATTCAATATTTCTGTAGATACAACTTACAATCCTTTTTGTCCCACCACCAGAAAAAGTGCACTGCTTTGGTTGAGAACTTACAAAACATAGTAGCAAGTGGCTCACACATCCAATCCTTAACCTTCTTTAAAACCCTTGGGAAAATATTATATTGCCCAGGAGCCTTATCATTTTATAAACTATCGATTTCTTTTTCTTGAAAAGCTCATAATCATGCATCTTATTTAACAATTTCCTATGCAAAATGAAGAATACTGCTTGAGTCTTCATTAATCAAAATTGAATAAAAAGTAGAATTTAATAATTCAGCCATCTCATAATAAGATACAAGCCATTTTTTATCATCCTTAAAAGGTCCTGCTCCAATCTTAAGACTTTACTTACCCTAAATGTATTTAAAGAAATCCTCACTATTAAGTTTTACAGGTTTGGCAAACCTCTTTTCATACACCCTTTGAAATTTCCTGTTTGACCAACTCTTTTGATTTAATAAAATTCTTTAAGTCTTCCATCATAACAGTCAGTTTAAACTTCTTAAATTCATAATGCCTTTTACCTCTTATGCCATTTGTGAACCAACGTTTTTTTTTTGTTTTTTTTTTTTGCAGCCAAATTTTTTTCCTATAAATAACATGTCTGTTTTGAATATTTAAAAATTTGTTTTTAAAGTTTTTCTCCACATTCCATTAGTATCTCTAATTAATTCAGTTGCCCATTTCAAAACGGATAATTCTTGTTGCATCCCTTCAGAAAATGCTCTTTGGAAACTTATAAATTAAATCTCATTATTCCTGCTTTCCTTCTATAGTAAAACGTGAAACCTAATTGGGCACTTGCATCCAGATGTTCTCAAATCTCCACCCTCCCACAAGTCAAACCAGCCAGTATGCTCCTCCTTACATATTAACCTAAGTTTAACATTCAGCTCTAATGACGTACTTATAACTTCATCCCCACAATTAAGTCCTTGCAGTAATCTTGACACAATTAAGTTATAAACCTTTTATTTAAATACTTTTATCACTTCATACTTATCAGTTAGCTTCTCTGACCTACTCTTCACAACATCATTAACTCCTATTTGGACAACAAAAACTGCATCACTGCTAGAACTCTTTACTGTATTATTTAGTTTGTCAGTTATATCCATCACCTTGAGGATTAGCTGGGCTCCATGCTTGACAAAAGCACCTGCTGTGCTAAGAAAGCCTACTGATACAGCTTGAAGAAAATCGGGATCAAACTCAATTTGAAAGTTTGAGAAAACTCATGGATAAAATGCCACAAAGACGCTATGCTGTTATTGATATCAAAGTTGGTCACATTAAATATTAGTAAAGAAAAGAACTTAAGAACAATTTTTGTGTACTAATTTTGGAATAGTTTCATTTAAGGTTAGTGTGTAATAATTACAAGTTAATTTCTACTGAAAATGAATGAGCATTTTGGGTGTAAAGCTAATAAAATAATAATTAATGAGGTGTAATAAATTTGCACATTTGTGACTACATGTTGCTTTTCCATTAAAATTCTAAGTTAGTTAAGCATATAACATATCAGCCACAGATAAAGTTAAGACAATCAGTAATTGATCTATGTTGATATTTTTTCCAACATTTTAAATTACAATGTTTATTTGTTGTACAAGCAGAATGAATCTAAACAATAGGACACACTATTGTATGTTGTGTTACAATAGCATACTTCTTGGTAGATCATACATTATAGATGGAAAAGTTCTTCTATACCAAAATATTTATATTGCAAATACTACTGGGATACACTAACCAAACATAACTTATATCAAGCCATAATTGTTTAACTTTATGACCTTAAGAACTCTTGGATAATTGCTTTCTTTTAATTACAGCTCTTAAATGGTAAATGAACTAAAGAACTTAATTCATACCTATAAGGTTATTTTGACAAGGATATGAAGAATTAGAAAACATCAATTTAATCCTCATCTTCCAGTTGAAACATAAATTACAGTTGTTTAAATGTATTGTTTTTGGTTGAAGATGAAATGACAAATTTTAGTGAATCTCAAGTTAGTGGACCTTTGGTACAAAAAACGTATCAAAAGACAATTTGTAGCAGAGATTCTCTAAAATAAGGTGATATTAAATAGCAATACTGGTAACAGAAACTGTCTGTTGAGAATGCATCCAATTCTGGTTATTAAACTGGAATACATCTTTTTTGTAAGCCTATAGACAGACCTACATTGATATAGTTTAATTGCCAGCAGGTTGTTTATATCAGACTCTGATTACTGTTTGTCTGTTGACTAAAATAATGTAGATTACAAATGTAAATCACACACAAATTATGTTCTACACTTTAAAAAATGGTAATGTTAATTAGTAGTCTCTAGCCTTGATCAATTGCTCAGGTATTTCAATACAAGTTCACATAACTGAACTAAGCACAATTTTATATTCTAAATGAAATAACTTTATGTATAAAAACAACATGTAGTAGTTAATACATTTATATATTTTCTTTATTACAAATATTATATATATATGTGTGTGTGTGTTAATGTATGTGTTTTTATACATAACTTCAATCTGTACAGTATTTAAGTGAATACTTCCCATCACTTTTATAAAATTAGATTTATATATAAACACACATACATATATGTGCAATTTTTAAAAGCCTTCTATCTTTTATTGCTATACCTTTGAAAGCAGAATTTTATAAATCTGATGAAATTTACACAAGTGTATTTTAATCACAGAGTCAGTAGACTGTAAGTAGTGATGACCAAGATACTCAGTAGGCATAATACAAATGTGCACACTAAAAAATCAACAATTTCCAATCACTTTCATTTGTATCTCTACTCAACAAGCCCCAAAACAAGGCAAGAAACCTTCGCTAAGATACCAAACCAGAAAGTGACCAACCCAACAAATTGTTCATCTTTCTTCTTGTTTCAGTCAAGATAGCTCTACAACTATTTTATCATTAACATCTGTTTAAACCTAAATCCACTCTATGTGTTTCTGAGCAGTGCATGATGTTTATAATCCTATGATTATATTAGGATTATAATCCTAATACTGTACTAATATTAATTAGTCGCAATAATTAGTGGTTGGTTAAAAAAAAAAGAAGAAAAATAATAATTCTTGTGTAAATAATGTTATCATTACCCTTTGAAGTTAGTTCTTTTACAGATATCTGGTGTTCCTTTAAAAAGTTTAAGTATAGGGTGAACCAGGAATTCCAGTCAATAATAGATGAATGTAACATATAGAATATGCAATGCTTTTTACACTATAATCAGTGTCTTTAGGGATCCAACCCCTATATTATGTATGAAGTGAAGGAGTAAAAATAAAATCAATATACATAATGTTAAATTTTATTACACACATTCGTAGAATACAATAACTTTCAGTCAGGGAAAAAAAACACATTACAAAACAAGTAATAAAAAACATTTTGTGAATGTAAAGTGATGTATGGATGGCAGTGCCAGAGTATGCAAAGAAGAATATAGGGATGATACAGCTATACATAGATCATCCTCACATGACTTTCAGTATTAAAATTTAATGTTACACTGTAAAATGCATATTGACTTTAATATTACTGCAGATGGAAGTTATATATTCCTGACTGTTGGTTAGCAGTTTGTTTATAATAATATCATGGTCATGTCAGGGTAGGCATAAATGTATTGTAACTTATGACGTACATACAAAAAAAACCAAACTGAGTCAAAACATGTCTTGATTATCATAGAATCTCACTAGGAGGTGCGACTGAACTCATAACCATTTTGTACTCATGCATATTACAGTGTAACATTAAATTTTAATATTGAAAGTGATGTAGGGATGATCTATGTATAGCTGTATCATCCCTATGTTCTTGTTTGCATTATTTTTATCACTGCCATCTCTATATCATTTTACATACAAAATGTTTTTTACTTGTAGTTATGTACAGTAACACAAGTTGTTTTAAAGTACTGCTGCCAAGCTCAACATCTGGATTTATATCTGAGAGTATACAGCAAAGAAGCCTTTCTTTAATTTTATTCTGATATGCAATACTCATAATAATGGCTGGTATATGTTTACATTAACCAGAGCTTCACTGTGTTTTTGTACAGTGAAGTCCAGTGCACTAGACAGATTTGTAAATACTCTTGACATTGTAATGATGTAATTATGCAACATAGTTATAGCTATAAGCATTGAAACTTTTCACTTTTATTAAAAACATAACAATTTACGTATTGCAAGATATTTTCTTCAAGTCAGTTTGCTATTATACACTCATGCCTCTTGCAAACCCCTGTCCAATGACATTAAATTTAGGCCTACTGAAAATTCAAATTATTAGTACAGCTGGTCAGTTAGTGGAACTTACTAATCAAGTATCTTTTATGTTCATTAATCAATTATTTACAACTAATTGATTATCCTCACAAGATTTGGAATAATAAGAAACACTGATTTTGATTAGGTGATTTTTTCATCAGTCATGACACTAATTGATTAAGTTGAATAATCTTGAACTAATCAAATATAATAATCAGAAATCATAATGGAAATATTTCAATTATTGGAATAATCAAGAACAGTAATAATCAAAA
Source organism: Limulus polyphemus (assembly GCF_000517525.1). Taxonomy (NCBI): domain Eukaryota; kingdom Metazoa; phylum Arthropoda; class Merostomata; order Xiphosura; family Limulidae; genus Limulus; species Limulus polyphemus. Next base: position 104,132 of record NW_013667069.1, read on the forward strand.
ACACTAATTCTGATTTATTGATTATTTTGTAACACTAATAGATGCTCACAGATAATCAATAAATCACCCAGCATTAATTATTGCTTCTCAATAGGAAACCAAATGTAAGTAAGTTGTTTTCCAATTGCAAATTGGGTGTGTTATAAAAAAATTCCAATTGAAATTCATGGGGTACTCCATAGAAGATTCTGTATTAAAGTGCTTTTCAGTTAATAACCTACTTAAAATCAAATACTGTCTAGTTATTTCCCAATGGAAAACCTACTTAAAATAAATTATAGTCCAATTATTTCATAACTGGAAACCAACTTAAAACCATTTATTTCCCAACTGGAAATTAACTAAAAAATTCATTTTATTGTTTATCTAGAAATAAAATTAATTCATTTATATTCTAGACATTTCCCAACTTGAAACTAACTTAAAATCTTTTACATTCTACTTCTAATCCCACTGTAGACTAACTTAAGTCACTTCTTAAAGTTTAAATTCTAAAATATGACAAAGCATTGAAAACTAAAATGCCTAACACTTGATAAAAACAAACAACTTCTGATTTTTTTCCACATTTTTATTAATTTATCAGTTTCAGATCAATGGTGTTTTAAAACCATTTCTATACTAACTGCTTGCCACTTGCAAATCATATAAAATGTAATTTTTCTCGCTCTTTTCCCAGAATCCTTCTGTTCATTGAACCCCAAATTATATTTAATATAAAATCTGTTTACCAATCAAAAAAATTTCATAATTTTAACATAGATGGGAAACTGCTCAATAAATAGCATGCTTTAAGAAAAGGATCTTGACATATTGGTAGATATGTTACTTTGGAAATTGAAGCAGTTTTGCCAGTAGTTAAGTTAAATAAAATTTATAATGTATTAATTACAATTCAACATAAGTCACCTTTTTGTACAAATCACTTCTTAAGCCTCCCTTGGAATACTATATATAGCTTTGATCACTTTATATTATCACGGATACAGACTTACTGGAAAGGATTCAGACAAGGGCTACTATGATTATTACAGGGATGAAATTGAATGGGTATCTTATGATGGGTTAATATCTCTTTGGAAAAGGGTTAGAGGTGATTTTATAAAGGTTCAAAAAATTATTCAAGGGATCCATAAAATAAAGGCTTCTTGATACTCTAGATACAAGGACGAGAAGAGAAGTTTAAGATTTGGAAAAAACTAGCAATATTCCAGTTAAAACAGCTAACAGGGTGATTAACTTGCAAATTAAACTGTCATCAGCAATTTAAGAGGGACATATATAATTAGTTGAAAAAAAAAAGGGTGGATTTAACATTTTAATTTCTATTATTCTGAGGAATGGGTATGTAAGGACAGCTTTGACCAACCAAATAATCAATGTTATATTAATTTGAAAAGTATTTCACTTAATTTGATATTTTTATCTGAGAAAAGAGTATTAGTTCTTCATAAATTTCATGATAATAAAGATTATTTAATGATAATTTCACCAGTTTATTGAAAAAACTACTTGTCTTTTAAATATACAAGAAAGGAAAGATAAAAATACATTATTTAAAACCTTTCAATAAAAAAACAAACAAGATAATGGGTGGCATGATTTTAATATTTAAAATCCCTTCACAATGAATATAATTACATGTATCAAGTAGTCAATAATAAAACTGATGAAAATCAATAACATATATGATTATGCTGATACATTCCATTTAACACAGAATACAATGAAAGATAACAACTAGTCCCACAACTTTAATGAACCATCCCAACCAGCAGATACCACTTTCGATGTTTCATGAGGATGCCACAAAACTGCAATACATACATTATCGTGGGCTTTTAATTTGCTATACAACTTTGTAGTTTTCCAGTCCCAAATGTACAGTTTTCCATCGGCATCTCCTGAAATTACGTAGCTCATATCTGGAGAAAAGTCCACAGAACAAGCATAACCTGCCACCATGTGTCCAGTGAAAACCTTCTTCCTGTTGAGTTTGAAACGATTAAGTGCTGAGAAAATCATCACTTTGTTATCCATTGACTGGCAGGCAAGCCATTTACCATTAGGTGATAAAGTCACTGCTGGTAGAGAATGCATACTGGGTTCTGCAATATATTTCATGTCTACAGGAATGTCCCATTCCCAAACACGCATACTTTTATCATCTGATGTGGACACAAACCTCCTATTTTCATCAACAAAAGTAATAGTGTTGACAGCTCCTAAGTGACGATCATATTCTTGAACAACTTCTTCTGACCGAATGTCCCAACAAACTATTTTTTTGTCAGAAGTTCCTGCAACAAAAAGATGTTGTTTGTCTTCATCTGGGTTGAACTTAACACAGTAAGCCACCTTTCGATTTGTGAATCTGGAAATGCACTCTCCTGTTTCAGTATCCCAAAGCTTAATGTGTCTGTCATATCCTGCTGATAAAAATTGAGTTCCACTATTATTGAAACAAATGTCTCTGACAGCTTGCCGATGACCATAGTAAGTCCTGATGCATCGTCTATCACTGTATACTTCCCAAAGCTTCACTCTACAGTCCATTCCAGCAGAGAGTAATAGATGAGCTGACTTAGGAAAAAATCGGATTGTAGAAATCCCTTTGTTGTGACCACTCCATGTATGAATAAGTTTTTTTGGAATGAAACATTTTTCTGGAGGATCCTCTGTTTGAAGGTTCACCCCTATATCTTGAGGAACATAAAGGAAAGAGCGTCCTTGATAATCATAAGGATCTTTAATATGAAGCATGGTCTTTTCTTCTAATAGTTTATCATCTGTTTGCTTTCCACGCTTCTGTCTTTTTGCTACAATTTCATCCAATTCCTCTTGTTCTTCTGGTGAAGGCTTGGTATTTTTCTTTTCATCAACATAACCACCCCATGGACCTAAGAAGCCTTCAATATCTGCAGCATTTGTATTTCTAACTTTTTTTCGTTTGTCTCCTTGTCTTGGCTTAATTTTTTCAAAAACAGACACAACAGAATTGGGTGATGCAACTTTAGAATCTCCAACAAGGTGTTTTCTTTCCTTAGCTGAACTATCAACAGATGGATCTAGAGCATAGCCATAACTAGAAAATGTTCTCCTTTGAGATTCAAAATGAAACTCGTTAACATGAACTGGTTCAAAGTAACCAGCAAGACTATTTTTTTCAGCTTGTTGTTGCTCAGTTTTGAAAGGATTAGCTGGCCCAATAACAGGTGCATAAAGTTCCTCATACTTCGGATTGTAGTTTAAGTAGTTTTTTGTTGGATCAACTGGTAACATAGAACCTTGAGGGTCTTTGGGGGCTACATCAGGCGCAGCATTGATACTAAAAGTATACTTCGATGGAAAGTGGGGGAAAATCGTTGATGTAATTGTACTTTGTTCGTGTCCGATAGTTGATACTTCCATACTAACGTCGCTAAGCCTATTATCCTTTTCATTTTCACTATCAGTATCACTGCTTCCGTATTCCTGTAGCGCAAGCATAGTTAATATTATTTGTTACAAAGAGATTTTATACTAAAAAGAATTGACAATCATATTAAAACGAAGTGAAACTTTCGCACTCAGATTATATTTATACATACAAGATTCCCTTACAATTATTCATAAAAACGGAAACACCTAGTGGACAAAATTAGAATTTGTTTTTGTCATATATCATGAAATACGATTATATAATGCATAAGAACAAAAAGGTTGATATTTTGAAATTATATTCACCCAATACTAACGTTTCTTAAATCAAGTTACATTTTAATGATAATAATAGTAATGAATAGTGAAAGGAGGCCCATATTCTGAAGTAAGATAGTATGGAGTATCAATAAAAAAATGTTTGTTTGTTGTGAATTTCGTGCAAATCTACATGAGGGCTATCTGCGCTGTCTCCAATTTAGCACTAATAGACTGGAGAGAAGGCAGTCATATACAATACTTTACGTCAAATTTCGCTTACTTTTACACTCGTATAAACGTAAAAATACCACTGTACAATTAACCAATAGGAATATTAGGTTTCCACGTGAGGTAGCACAGATACACGCACTGACTGACTGACATACCTTGTTCTTTTAATTACTTAGATTATGTTCTATATAAAAGATGAATTGTGAATTAATGAAATAACACGTTCTTACAATATTTATTTGTGTACGTTCGTGATAGTTCACTTAATATACGCACGCTTCTACTAAAGTGTTGTATTCTTTAGTGAACAGATGTGCCCAATCAATATTTCCTCAAGTCAAAATTTAAACCTCACATGTTGGTAATTAACATCACTGTTCAATACTTTTAAGCATGTTTATACTTACTACCTATTTGTGAAATGGTCAGATATAATGATTTATGAAAGTAATTGATACCCCGAAAGTAAAATCAACCATTTCCATGCCGTCATATGAGAATAACAATTACGTTCAAATACAAGTATAGCTCTGTATAATCAACATGATATTTGTTGTTCAATTTTACGCTATTAGGAGGATATCGGTGCTAACAGTCCCTAATTTTCAAGTAATAAACTAGAGAAAAGGCAGCTAGTCAACTAATTAATTATCTTTACTAAAGAATTTGGTGATTATCTAGTAGTTTACAATGTCCCCAGAATTAAAAGGACGAGCATTTTCGGCAACGGTTTAGTACCCACAGATTGCGAATCGAATGCTCTAACAACTAAACAATTCCAGGCCATACGAAAGATTGCAATCAGCTATATCACAAATGAAATGTTACATATCTGGTCGTTTGTTAATTTACGGTATAAATTCCTTTCGACTGAATTCAGCGATACAAGTTCCTTCTTGATTAAACTAGTTTAATC
>NW_013667069.1:109118-110414 GCF_000517525.1 Limulus polyphemus
ATACACGCTATGAATCACAGTGATTCACACACTTTACTTACAGTGCCTACTGTTCGTTTGACTCAATTATCTCTATCTTCAATCTATCTATATCCCTTCTATTTATCTGCCTATCGTGCTGGTTTTACTCGCCAGACTTATATATTAAAAAAGATGGCGTCTCGAATGCACTCGAGCCTTCATGATCCTTCTAGAAACTCATCACGTGTTACCAGCGTCACGTGACTTCCGCTGTCGTAACACTGCCCCTTCCTTAGTATTGTTCGTCCCGAACAATAACCACTTACATTAAACCAATAGATAATTAACAATAATTTGATTAAATGTACAGAATTGACAAACACAAAATTCAAGTACAACAAAGTCTCCTAATTTTACAGGACGTATCTTCTTCCGTACTGGCCTCTGTCTCATTGGCTTCTGCTTCACGTGGGGTTCATCTGCTCCATCAGGAAATGTCCTATCATTGGTAGCAGTCACATCAGTGGTAGTAACTTCATTAACGACTTCACTGTTTTCCTTCTCAAAACCGGGTAGAGTTTCTTCTTCAACAGTGGCTTTTTCAGGTGACACGTCTTCAGTAGCGTCATTTGTTCCATTGTTCATTTCGTTCCAACTAAAAGGTTCTGGACCATGATAACACCAAAGCCTGTTGGCATACACCACCTTTGGCTTACCTCGCCGACTACATTTTATTCGGAAAGTCACGTCTGAGAGACGATTCACTATGTCATATGGGCCTTCCCATGGAGAAGACAACTTAAGAGACTCCCCTTTGGTCTTCCTGGGATTATACAACCACACTTTTTTTTCCTGGTACAAAGTTGACTTCAGTATATTTCTTATCATAACATGGCTTCATGGAATCAGCAGACGTTTCTAAGTTCGACCATACTTGATGGTGAATATCATCCATCCTTTCAGTTAACACTTTCATGAACTCTGACACATTTTCAGGCAACTCTTCATAAGGTGGGCGTCCTGTTATCAGGTCCACAGGCAACCGAAGTTCCCGACCAAGCATCAGTTTTGCTGCAGTGTATCCAGTGGCTTCATGTTCTGCTGTTCTATAGGCCATCAACAGTTGAGGGAGGAAGGCATCCCAGTCATCTTGGTGGCTATTAAAAAACTTTGCCAATTCCTCTCCCAGTGTCCAATTGTACTTTTCTACCATCCCATCAGACTGTGTATGAAGTGGCATTGTTCTGTCCTTTCGTATGCCAAACAACTTGCAGCATTCATGGAACACGGCTGATTCAAAGATACGGCCTAGATCCGAATGCAGTTCATATGGCA
>NW_013667069.1:111324-114062 GCF_000517525.1 Limulus polyphemus
AGCACGCTATAAATCACAGCGAATCACAATCTCGATAATTTCGCTCTCTACGAGTGCAAAACACACACTAGCCCGAAACAGAATCGTAAATTACACGAAACTTACCGTGACTACTGTTCGTTTTTTCTTACATTCATTCATCATCGTCCGTCCGCTGGCTTTTCTCGCCAGGCTTACAAAGAGGCTTAGACAAAATTCGAGTAGTTTCCTGATAATTCGAGAAACTCATCACGCATGCGCGAGCAGTGTCACGTGACTTCCGCTGTCATAACTTCAGGCTCCCATTAGATTTGAATGCAACAATTTCATTTGCCAATTCTATTGCTTAACCAAATGTACAGAATATATGCTTATTGTAATACAGAAACACAAACTTAATAATCGTAGGACTGAACTATCTAACTAATTCAATCAAATTTTAGGTCACTATATCATACTGTAACTTACTAATAGACCCAATAATTATCTACTTTACCCTAACTGACATTTAATACTTTTCAAATTGTTTAAGCCATGTGTTCTTTGGCAAAACAAGATTACAAACATTCAAGTTGGCTAGAACATGCCCTACAACAATGCCAAACTGTCTGGATTCTTATTCGTTGTTATTTCTCACTGGATGCTAGTGTAAAAGAAACTTTATATATATATGTCTCCAGAGGACAAAGACTGTAAGAATTATTTTATACCGCACTTTCAAGTCAGACAAAAGAGTCCTAGTGTGGTATGCCATAAACTTTTGATTAGGTATGTCAAAAATTATGCCAAGTAGCATATATAAGGGAAAGAGAACCCTTAATTGATTTTAACTTCTATAAGTATTGTTACGACAGCGGTAGTCACGTGACTCTAATAACACGTCATGATATTATAGAAGAATCAGGGAATATCACGAATAATCCAGTATGTGCTAGGCGCCCTCTATTCCTCTATATAAGTGCGCCGGATAACGTGAGACAAATTAATCGGAATTGAATTGCAGACAGGCAGAGATAAAGACGGACAATTGAGTCAAGCGCGGTAGTGACCGTAAATAAGTGCGTGAATTATTGTGAATTATAAAGTGTGTTTAAAGGGACTGTGGAAATTAAGTGTATTGCAAAGTTGAATTGAGAAAGAATAAACTAGTTTTATTAAAGAAATGACTTGTACCTCTGAAGTTCTCCGGGAAGAATTTATACCGGGAAATTAACAAACGACTAGATGCGTAACAGTATCTTTGCTCTTCCACAGGAAGTGAACAAGATTACATAATCATAGGACTGAACTAACTAACTAATTCAATCAAATTATATTTCACTATATCATACTGTAACTTACCAATAGACTCAATATTTATCTACTCTAGCCTAAGTGGCATTTAATACTTCTCAAATTATTTTAAAACTTTCAGACTTTAAGTCACGTGTTCTTTGGTCAAACAAGATTACAAACATTCAAGTTAACTAGAACATGTCCTACAACAATCAAGTGCGAGAATGGGCCTTGTTGGGAGACTACTTTAGTTGTTAAAAGGTGACTTACTGGTAAGTTAGATACTTAGCTGTGTTGATAGAGCATTCACCTTGGATGTGACAGGTCTCGATTTCAAATCCGAGATAAGGAAATATGTATTGTAAAAAAAAAATTACTGCCAACATATGTTGCTAAAGATAAGTTCTATATGAATTATGGAAAGGTTAAATTAAGAGTTATTTTAACTATTACATGCACAAAATTACTCAATGATTATTTACACATAACCGCCTCTAATTTTGAGCTGATAAACTAAAGGAAAGGCAACTAAAAAACAGCACCCATCAACAAGGTTGTTGGGGTAGAATTTACTTTTTAACTATGTATGCACAGAAAAAAGACAGGGAAAATATTTTGATATCACATTTTTAAGTCGGACAAAGGGGACAATGCTTCCTATATTACTTATGTCAACAAATATTCCAAATAACATATATAAGGGAGAGAACGTCTGACTGAGCACTGGAATTTCACTATTACATTTATCATGAATCTACGGTCCTAAAAGTGCAGAGAACATTTCTGCAGCAATGGCATGCAAAGCGTTAGATTCACAGTCTAGACATAGTATCTACTAGATCATGCCTGACTTATTGTGCCGTGAGAAGGGTAGAAAATGACCTACGTCAAAAGGCTGCTGCTGTTGTAGAACAGGAGCAAATGTACCCCAATACTACTAGATCTTATTTTCATTTCATGGACTGTAATGGCCTATTAGCTAGATGTAGGCCACTCCCGACTCCAGGCAATATCGTACACCAGCATCACTGTGTATCACAGATGCTATCCCACCACCCTGCCATTTGGAGTACAGTAAGTCTTCTGATTAGTACAGATTAGCATAATTTTCTAATTGTAGACACATCCGGATTTGTGCAATATTCTCACTGGAACTTTAACCGAATAGTTTGCAAGCCAAAATAAAATACTGTGGTATTTCTGTAATGATGTTAATAAATATAATTGGGTTCAATTAGTGCAACTGGTTGATCACTGCTGCGTGATACATTACAGTGTTTGAGTAACCCTCTATATATCTAAACCAATTACTAAACAAGGGAGTGTTTTCATACAAGAGAGGGCTCCTGCCCATTTAGACTGGGTCACAAAATAAGGATTTAAATTTCAAGGCTTTACCACTCTCTTGTGGTAAAGCCATTGATTAGATATGAACCCCGTGATCATCACGCTCTATGGGCTTCTCCCAACCAACCATATCCAAA
>NW_013667069.1:115062-153687 GCF_000517525.1 Limulus polyphemus
CACTGTATATATATATATATATATACGTGTGTGTGTGTGTGTGTATATATATATATATATTTATATGTATATGTATGTATGTATGGAGCTTGGCAGATGTCGTTGTATTCGAAGTAATTGACGTTTGAAGTTGACTGATCAAGTAAGTAAGACTAATAGTAAGTTCATTTTTTTAATTTATGCTCGATACATATGTGACAGAATGTTAGATTGAACAGGTTTCGGCGCGATTGTTAACGTTAGAATTGGAGACTATTTCTTGCTTTAAACTTGGTTAGTTTGAGTGGTTAAGTATTAAGTGGTAATTACAGTTAAGTATTATGGTGATTCTTAAGTGCACTACTACTAGTTGTAGTACCAGGACATAAACTTCACGTTGGATTAATTAAAAGTTTCTCTTAGTCTTAGTTGTTTGCGTGATTAAAAACAAACATAGTATAACATGTTAAAATTAGAAACGTAGGGAAAATAATTTATTTACTTGAATTTTTAAAGTAACATTACTATTAGGGGTTCTAAGCAGGAATGTTTTTGGACCTCCTTCACACATCCCTAAAATTAAAAAAATACTTATTGCTTCATTCCCACAACGTAATTTGTAAATTCTGTTTGCACGTTAACACAACTGCACCAATAAACTGTGCATGTACTGCACTTAGTAATGTAAGACTAAGATGCCAGTATGAACTTATAGTATAACTACTAAGAACTAGCAGCTCACTGCACGCTTGTTTGACAGAAAAGTATCTTGCAAGTTGCAGCAGCAATTTTTAAATGCCCGTCCATTACCGAGCAATATGTTTTTGGATCACATTCTTTAAAAACATTTTTTTTTTTTCACAAGAGTGCAATACTAGAAGAACAGGTAAAAACCAAAGTTTGGATGAAAATAACAAATCTTTGTGAATTGGATGCCCCTTGAGTTGCTTGGGGCCTTATGCAATAGCTTAGTCTGCTTATGCCTAATGTTTCCACTACTATTAGAACATCAAATTATTATAGTGAGACTTTGTGGGATCTTGGAAACTTTATTTAAACATTATAATGGCTTTTCACAAACAGGAAATCATCCATGTGGACCTAACATTGACAACTCCATTAGTAAGTGCTTATATAATTTCTGCTACCATTGATGGTGATAATTAATGATATATATGAATAATCAATTGCCAACAGACACCCACATCTAAAATAATGCTCAATTGGTTTCCAAGAGCTAAAGAAATTTTCTTGTGCTCTTTTTTTTCTTCTTTCTTTAGTAAATTGGAATCCTCTTATTCTAGTGCTGATTACAGCCCAATATTCTGATGGGCCTTTATTCCAAATTTTTATTGATTTAAATTCCTCTTGGAGTTAGCCTTGTTTGGGCTGTAACAGGTGACGATTAAGTTGTGTACTGATTTGTTACTGTTTAAGGTTGCTATCTTTTCTAAATTCTTATCACTGGACACCTTACTTTTCATAAGATTCTTCTTATATTCTTAACCTCACTAACACATGACATAAATTACCTTTGAAATTTAAAAAATATTATTAACCTGTAAATTTCTTGTGATTGCCAAAGTTAGCTTTATGAAGTTTTAGTTCTTCACTTCCAGGTCTAAATCTTTTAACAAAACAGGACAACAAGGGACCATTCAAAGCTGTCCTTGCACACCCAATCACAAAAAAAGCAAAACTTTAAATGAACCCTTTATTTTTCAAGAAATCAGATTCCCTTCTATATCTCTTGTACAGTGCTAGATTCTACTACTGTCAATATCAATGGCAACTCATTCCACAGGCCAATAACCCCATTACAAAAATAAAACTGTCTTAACCAGAACTAAGCCTGTCTTTTCCAGTTTAAAATGCAAACAAACACTACAACCAGGGTTAAAACAGAAAAATGAATTTATTTTACTTTGACAACCAAAGAAATCCAAAATGAAACTTTCAAACAATTGAAATTCAAGGTTTATCACTTACCAAAACACTAAGTAAATATGTGCCTGGCCAGGACTTGATAATAATGTTAGTGAACAATACAACATATATATCAAGCTTAATAATTATTTTAATAAATAAATCAAGAAAACCAGATTATGAAAATACCTAATGCCAAAGTAACAATATTCCATATTTAAACAACTGCAAAATCACTAATAACATCCAGTGATAATGTGCAATAATACTCTTCAGCTATATCTTGTGAATTAACTTGTTGAAGCTCATGGCAGGGCTTTTATTCAGTTGTTAGATCATGAGATTACATCTCATGTGACCATAAATTTACATAATCTCTTATAACATTAAAAATATCTGTATGTCACTGCTAGGGAAAAGTGGTGTCCATCTCATACTACATATAAAGTTACTCAAAATGTGATCAGCTACAAGGCAAGTTAGCACTTTAATATAACTTAAAATCCATAGCTGCAATAAAAAATAGAAGGAGTAATAAATGAACAGTAAGCAAAACCTTAACAAAATAATAATAATAGAATTAGCTGCCTCACCACTACACAGGTAACAAAGATCCAGTTTGACTGGACTCCATTAATATAAACCTTTTGTTTTCTGTCATTCAACCAACTTACAAACAATTAACTAATATTTCCCAACTTGTACCAGTGTGATTTGTACTAGATGTGATATGTGTAGATACATCAAGTTAATACCCCTTCTATTATCCAAAGAACAAATAACATGTTCAATAAAACAGTTAATGATTAGTGTGGCAATTTCATTTTAGTGAATACATGTTGGTTTTAATTTATGATATCTCATTAAATGATTTTTTCTGATGTGGTACATTACCACTTCTCACAGATATAGCTATTCTTGTTCATTGCTACCCTCTATATCCAAACATTTTTTAACATGCCACAAGCCTTGAGCTCCCATGTACCCCATGATCAATGTGGTTAAACTGCATCTCTCATGTAAATCATCATGTGACAACCCTCGACAATTATGAGTGTGACACACCCTCCTGATGCATGTGACTCACTCTATTTGATTCTACCGAACTATCTCTTTTCGTTTGGCAGTGTTCATGTCAAGACATTTTTCACTGTGCTCTTTGTGTTGTTTTTTTAAACTTTGTGAATTTTTTGAAATTTCATTGAACTGTTTTGTAATTTATTCCATAGTGAAATTGTTATCCTCATTTTTAGAAAGGTCATGAACACAAGTACAATTTATTTATGTTTTTTAGTTTTTTGTTTCTTTATTCTAACACTGTTGTGTTTGGTCATTCATCTTTAATAATGAATTCCGAAGTCCAATTTACCACTTTGGAGGTAATATCATATACCAGCACACTTACACAGGCTGCAGTTGGAGGGAACTCAATTATGGAATTATTGGCTCTCATTTGATGTAAGATTGACCTTATATGAGTCAACCTTCTTCTCCTGATGTTGGCAATTTTTATCCAGGACATGCTGAACCTGTTTGTGATAACGAGGAAATTGACAGCCTTTTTCCTCCACCTGGTTTTGCCGTGTCTTCCTATGCTCCTACAACAGAATCAGCTAGAGCTAATATGGCTTTTTTGGACATAATTTTTCAGATGTGTTCAGTTTTATCCATTTTCCCAATTTCTTATAATCCTCTTCCTTCGTTGTTACATGTTATTTTCACTTTGCCCATAGGGAATGTGTTTATAAGTTCTCTGCCCTTCCTTCCGTTTGTTTTTGCTGGGTGGTCAGGTCTTTTACCTGTCTTCATGTAGAAGAACTGTGTTTTCACCTCTACATAGATGACTGGCATCTTCTAGCTACATCAGTTGCTGTGTCTTTCACTCACTTTGACTGGATCCTTGGTTGTGGTCTTGATCTTGTGTTGCACAAGGTCTGTCCTGCCTGGTCTAACTGTGAAGACATCTGTGTACTAAAAGAATATATCTTGTAGCTCTTTCTTTTGATTGGCAGTAAATTCTTCACTGATGCTTATGTCTTTGTACATCTCATCTTCACTCAGCAATCTTAGAAGTAATAGGTTTTCATCTTCTATAACAAAGTCACCATCTTCTGGTTCTGCATCTCTGACTGTCACACCTGCAATGTCTGTCTGTGCCTCAGTAGGTCTTATTCCCTCTTGAAGTACCTCTTCAACAGATTGGCATGGTAGATCTTGGTCTTCCTATCCATTTTCACCTTATAGTCTATTCTGTTGACCACTTTCTGTACTTCAAAACTCCTTTCCACTGCATGACGAGTTTATTGTTGTCTACAGATAGTAGAACTAAGACCTTCTGTCTGATCTTGACCATCTTGTCATAGAAGTGATTCTGACTGCCTTGAGCTGCATACATACATAAATTTTTGAGCTGACAAATCACCTCCAGTCACTTTCTAAGGTCTAACATGAACTGGTATGTGTTCCTTACTTCTAATTCTTTTTCTCCTGTCACAGTCCTTTCAATATCAGCATCAGACCTTGTACAGTTCTTTCATACAGTAACTCAAAGGGTGACAACCCTGTACTCACTTGTGGGACTTCTTGATAAGCAAATAATACTGCCTGTAGATACCTGTTTCAGTAACGTGGTCTTTCCTAGTACATATTCTTCAGCATGCTCTCTCACAAAGTCTTTTACATCTGGGGTTGTACAGGGTGGTAAAAAGCTGCCTTGTGCTGATGAATCTGCACACCTCTTGCATTAGTTCTGAAGTAAACTGGGTCCCTCTGTTGCTCAAGACTTCTTTTGGAAAGCCTACTCTGCAGAAAACCTCAAGAAGAGCTTTTGCTACTCTCTCAGTCTCTATCTTCAGCAGTGCTGTGGCTTTTGGGTAACATGTCACATAGTCTGCTGCTGTCTGCCTGTACTGTTTGCACTTGTCAGATAATGGTCCAATCAAGTCCAAAGCTACTCTATTAAACAGCTCTTCCATGAGAGGCATTTAACACAGTGGCACTGTGGCTACCTTTTTTCTAGGTACTGTCCTTTGGAAGATGTCACATGAACTGCAGAATCCTTGGCCAATGGAATTTGCTGGTGATTCTTTCTGCTGTCTTCTTCCCTCCTAGGTGTCCTCCAACAACTGTTTTGTGAGCAAACTTCATCACTTCAGTCCAGTATTCTGTTAGTACTATGATCTGTTTAACTTCCCCAATAGAACTTCCTTGACAGACCTGGTACAGCACTCTTTCCAGTCCTCTATTCTCTAAGTCTCTTTCCCCTTTGTGCTCAATTTTCTCCTTATCACTGTCCCAAAGTTTCTGCAGTTTCTTTTGTGCTTTTTTTCAGTTCTTGTAGAACTACATTTAAGATGTCACCTTTCAATACTTGCAGGGGCTTGATGTCCTGCTTGCTTTTCTTGAGTCTACTTTTTGTTTGGTTCTTCCAAACTTCTACCTGGTATATTACCAATCACCAGTTCATAGATAGGTGCCTTCATACACATAACCTCAAGGTCTCTCACATTGTATGGAGTGTCTACTTTTATTCTTGCTATGGGAAACTTTCTCACTGTCCCCTCAATTAGCACATACGAATGTACCTTGCCCATCATCTGGTCATTAGATATTAGACTGAGCATCACTGCTGCACCAAATGTTTCCTAGGGCTTTCACTTTCTTGTCACTGACATAGTCTTCATCTACTTGCATGTTGTAGTTTGTTGGCTGCTCAAGGTAGAGAAGTCTGCTGTAACCTCAACCAAACAAGTCATTCATCTTGAGGTGTTCTTCAATTCCCATGTTAGGCAAGCCCAGTCTTTTCCTCTTGTCTGCATTCTATGGAGCTTTCACTCTTTGGATCTCCTTGTTCTTGTTTCACTGCCACAAAATTTCATTTATTGGCTTATTATTTCCCTGTAGCTCACTTTCTTGTTGTGGATTACTTGTCTCATCCTGAGAAGTTTCTCCCCACGGAGTGATACCTCGACCCACATGCCTTCTGGTGGCTATGATTTTATTTCATTAATCCATGACTGGATGCATTTGCCACTCTTTTTATATACCATACTTCCTGTGTTTTAGTCCACTATTTCAATCCCTTTGGATATGATGCCCTCAATCAGAGTTGGAGGGACCTCTTCAGTTGTGCATAGCCTACCACCTGTTGTCATCCCAGAGTTCTTTCCATTATCCAAAACACACTGTTCTGAGTCCTTGTGGCTCTGTTTGGGCCTATGCTACCATGAATTCTGTTAATTTTCAAAGTTCCTCATCTGTTTATTCTTCCTCTCTTCTCTTCCAAATCTACCTCACTTGGCAGTGCTTCATCCTTCCATCCCCACACTCAGCTTCATGCAGGACTTTTGTCCGGGCCCTGGTTAGAGGTTCTAAACTTTTCACGTGGGTACCATCCTTTTTTCCCACACTCTATCCCTCACCCATGTTGGTGTACTGGAGAATGCAGCATGTTTTCACCATTGGTTTCTCCCTCGTGTTTCTTCCCTTTCTCATCTCTCCAAAATCTATCTGGTTGTTTGCCCATGATTTATCTTTATTAACCATTGCCAGTTCTAAAACAGCATTATCATCTTCCTTTGGTTTATCCCATATGTTTTAGTCTGTTGGTATCCATCATCCTCTTTGTCACACACCTTTGCCAATTTGAATTCTGAACATTGTCTTCCATACCTTTTCTTTTCCTTGTTTCACCTCTTGTTGGATACCTATTTCCTACTCCTATTGGCTTGTGAGCATTGCCATTCAGATGTGTTAATCCTTTTATGTCACTTGAGCTCTTGACTGCTGCACCAATGTTCTCCTTTATCTTGATATTTCCTTCCTACCTGGGACCTATGTAGTTTGTGACAGTAATTTTGACTTCACTCCTATTTTCCTTCCCTCCTTTCCAATTTCTGTTTCTGATCTGGATCACCTCTTGTGTCTGGTCAGCGCTCTAAGATGTTATGCAATGCACCCCACTTTATATAAGCATAGCATCTCTTCTCCCTTTTGTCTGTGGATTTCTTGTCATGTTTGGTGGCATCCTGCTTCTGGTCAACCACCTCTGGTTTTGACTTGGACTGATTATTCTACGACTTGCCAGTTATATTCCCTCCATGGACTTCCATATGCTGTTCTGCCAGCTTAATTATCTTGTCCATGTCTTTCAGTGTTATCTCTCACTTAGGAACAGTGACATATCAGTGGAGCACATGATTATGAACTGTTCGGGTATTAGTAGATCTGTCAGTCCTTCAAAACTATCTTCACACTTGGCCATGTCAGTCCATCTTGTGTAATATCATCATAGGCATGCCACAAACTGAAATATGGTTTCTCCAGTCTCAGGTTTGACTTCTCTGAACTTCCATTAAAATACTTCGTTGATAATTTCATAGCATTTCACTAAGGCACTTTTAACTTATCAAAGTCCATGGCACATTCTGGCATTATGCCCACATACACTTGTCGGCCTTTTTCTGTGAGAAAGAGGCTGAGACAGAGTGCCTAGTCACCTTTGTCCCAGTTCTGACTTTGGGCAAATCTTTCATATCTCTCCAGGAAAGGATCCATGCCATCTTTCTGCTCATCAAATTTGTGTAGCTGGAGTTGGCTGGTCCTGACCCGATTGTTATTCTTGGGTTCTTCATCTTTCTGTTGGATGAAGTTGATGATCTCAAATTGTACCCTTATTCTATCTATTTCCTATTTCTCTCCTTCTCTCATTTTCTTTTTTTTTCAATTTGTATTCTTATTTTCTCTTCCTCTCTTTTTTCTCTAGGTCTTGTTGTTGTTGTTTAACTCTCATTAATCACTATCCTTGAGCCCAAGGTCTGTTCCAAATAATAGGATTGTGATCCTAAAGCTAATGTGGGTTACTATTGAGTGTCACTAGAAAATTATATTAGAAGGGTATGTTTTATTCAGATAAATCCTTCAAATAATACTGTTTTTCTATTATGTAGTTGGACATGAACAAAACAAAAACCTATGTAGCAGAATATGAGTAGTATTTAGATTCAAAGTAAATTAGTGTAAAAACATGGAATGACTATATAAATGGCATATATATCTGTACACAACATTTTTTGTATAAACTCCTTATCTTTCTGGATAATCACCATCTTTGACAAAGATCTTGAGATTTTCTTTTTGATCAAACTCTTGATAAAATAGTGAATTTTTAAAATTATGGACTCAAGAAGTGTAAAAATGAACTGTCTTCATTTGTCATTATTTCATTATTTTTTCCCTTGTATAATGATAATAACTTTTTTTTTTACTCTCCCTTAAAGTATTAACAAAGCATCAAGCTCTCTACCACCAATAACGAAAATGGTGTAGTATTTATTCCTCTATCAAGTAAACTTGTTCTTCCTGTATGAAGTGTATGTAAACTTTAGATGAAATTGTCGATTTTTCCTTTAAGGTGTCTACATTGAGATAGTTGGAAACATATAACAGTTATAAGCTAGCTCTTTGACAATAAGCCTACTTACATTGTAAGTAGGTATGTAACTCTCATAAAAGTTCTAGTGGACGAAATTGTTTTAAATTTGACATGAAAGATACTAAAAGTATGTAGTTTCTGAAAAATATGATACTTAATTTTGATTTTTTCTACTACTTATAATAAAACATTTGTTATTTAATGTATTTATTTGCACTTGGACTCTGAATAGTTCACATGCAATGTGATTTTCATTTTGAGAATAAAAATACTATTTCTTATCTTACAGTTTTCACATACCATTTGCATAATTTCTAGATCATTCTAAATGAATATCCAATTTTTTAAAGGTAAATGAAATATGTACATACCTTTTGCTTTTTACAGAAGTTTTTGAAACTTGTTTTTTATATATGCATAATTTCACGTCTTTTATCTTTTCATTTGTAGTTTTTTAAAATTTCCTTTCCAATTTTTTGTTTTTTATTTATGATGCTAACAGGTCCCTGTGGTGCTCTATTGTTATTACAAGATGATGCTTGTCACAGATTCTTTCACTAACACTTGCACACTTGAATAATGCCATCTTGCTTAGACATTTTCACAAGCCAAGCTACAAGTTAAACATATAAAAATCATAAACATTTGAAATATGCATTGTAAAAGACAAATAACATAATCAATTAAGATATAAATATAAAATTTAAATGCGATCTAACTGTTTAACAAGCTAATACATATAAGGCAAGATACACTTGCCAAGCATTACGTACGCCTCGAGAGAACAATGGACTAAGCTTCTTTTCTCTCTCATACTACAGATCAATATACTGATAGAGGCTTCTTCAGGCTATAACTGAATAGTGCAAAATCTGCTCTTTCTATTTGTTATAAACATGCCATTCAACCTCAAAGTGTCACTTGACAACACAGCTTTGACTTTGCAAATGGGCATGGCTGACCTTAAACTTCAAAATATTAGAATGTTCTTGGAAGGTATCCAGATGCTAATGACATACAGCTGCAACTATACTTTGACCATCTATGCTGACACTCTATAGTAGCTACTCACAGTTTCTTGTATAAGAGCTCTTAAAGTTGAGAAATATAACTGCAAATGGATCATGTGACAGCAAAAACTGCAGTTTTAATTGTTGTTTTAGATGTTTCTTCTTATAATAAAGGAATAAAACTTATATAATATAAAACCTTAAATTATAATTTACTTAATAATAGTAATTTTATTAAAATATGTTTATATTAAAGTGGTTTAATTAAATTTTGAATGTTACTTGGTAACATGCACAAAATGGGGTTTATAAATGGCATTGTTTCTGGAGTTTAGTGAATTTTTTAAATTATGGTATCATCAAGTGTTAATATGAATTGTTGGCATGGTTTTCTTTTTTCTTGGAAAGTTATAATTTTGCTATACTAAAAATGTGTTTCTGATAGGTACCTCTCTCCCCTCACAAGATTAGCTATTCTAGTCTATTGCTGCCCTATATATGCAAACTTTTTTATTATGCATGGCACAAGCTTTCTGCACCCCCTATTGAAATCAAATGATTCCAACTTGTATCTCATGCAAATCATTATGTATCACCTATCCACCAGTAGGAACATAGTACACTTACATCATCTATGTGACTCCTTCTATGTGCCTTTACTGAACTATCACTTCAAAGATTGGCAGATGACGGAAGAGTGGGAAGTGTGAGAAGAGGAAAGTATCTTTGAAAATACATTTTCAGTATAGGAAAATTATAACTTCCAATATGGTACTTCCCTTCGCTCACAAGATTAGCTAGAATCCCACATTGATTAGGAGGAGGTAACAGTGCGAGGGAAGAACAGACATACTCCTTGAAAGCATGTCAAGGATACCCCTATAGATGAGAGAGTCAGATCTGGAGAGGGGAACTACACCGCTTCTGATCCACATATACTCTTTGCCAAGTTAAGGAATGTGTAAAAATCAGGGTGGAAAATGAGAGGAGCACATCCTAGTGGGAGAGAAAGCAGTAGGAAAGTGATCCTAACTGGAGAAAGATGTAGTGACTCAATTCCACAATAAGAAAGTGGGTAAATTAAGATGTGCCCATGGTGTAGAGAGGTTAGGGTGCAGCAGACCATACTGGTCAAGTCAACTACATCCAAAACCTCCTCTCAGGGTACCAACATCTGTGCAAGGGTAGGATGAGGATCATACCATCTTCACCTCAAACCCAAGAACCTGGGTATTCAGAACTACTCCGATTCCTGGGTATTACACAGGATGTGCTCTGAGCTATCAATCTGGGAATGTAATATCCAGTATCAAAAAGAAGTCTGTCACATGCAATCAACTCTTACAACCGTGAAACAGGTCAGGACCATCCAAAGGGCAATAACATCCATGTACCAAGAGAGAGCAAGGGAGAGCCAAGGATAGCACTGGAATAGTCCCAAGTATCTTAACTGTGACAGAAGGAGGAATTGAGGGAGGAAGAACCCAAATCCTGTGTGAGGACATAACCTTTTCTATGTGGGTCATAGGTGAATAGCCATGTCAACATGTTTGCTGACTCGCATTCAAAATTTTATTGAACTACTATTTCATGAATTTATATCAGTAAGTTGGGTATCAAACTGCAGATTATAATTCAAATTTTAGAATGATACATTACTCAATTTGTTAATTTAAAAATAAATATTAAAAAATACAGATAAACATCGATTTTTGTGTCACGTGGTATGTTGAATGCAGCACTGGTTAAAATTAGATGTTTGTGAAGTCAAAATACTAAGTCTGTAGTTTCATATGAATTAGAAACTCAAATTACAGATATTTACAAGTTAGAATATAAAATAAGAAGGTCTTATCTTTTCTATTTGCTAAGATATTGCTCATGTAATAAATCAAACATAGTGGCACCCTGTTCACCTTCCTCCTTATAAACGCTTATTTCTATATATGACAAAAATAACCAATCAGAAGCTCAGAATGTCCCCCTAGTGGTTTTCTAAGCCTTTTTAACATACCTAGCATCATTTCTTTCTTTTAAATCAAGATTTCAATGAGGTAGGTTGTGTCTTTAGGCTGCTCGAAATTTCATATTGTTTTAGAGTAAAATACATCTTAGTTACAAAGCTTGATAAATTATTGTTGAATTCTATGGTATTGATGTAGTAATTTGATTTTTTTTTATTCAAATGTATATATAAAACCTAAAAAATATTTTGTTTCATATCCTTCACGTGCAAAAGTTTTGAAGGCTCAGCAACCTACTTCAAACGGCAATCGAGTACAAAGGTTGTAACTAGAAGAGCTAATTGTTTGCTTTACTTCTTTATTTAATGTTCTATGTTTTATGAAAAATAACTTTAAAAACTTATTTCAAAATAGCAGTAATTTATATACATATATAATGTATAATAATTGAAATGTGACTGTATTTTACAAAATACCAGTCGACTAAAACACAGCCAAGACAAGTTACTTTGTAAAGAACAAAGGTCACCTTTATGTTATTTGATACAGTAACATGAATGCACATAAGCCTCATCATTGTAACTTCTCTATTGTTAACCGGGCATGGGTGAAAGGTCAATAAATATAAAGAAATCAATATATATAAATGTATATTATTATGAGATATAAGCTATTTCATCTAAACATTTAGTTTTTGTGTTATAATTTATGTTCATTCTAGAATGAAAGATGCATAATTTATGTTTATTTCCTAATTTTTTATGGTGGTTGCAAGAAATTTCCTGAACCCGTACAGAGATTAATTACTGAAAATAACAGATAAAATGTAAAAATTTTTCTTAAGAAATGTTTTATAACTATTTGGATAGTATAAAGATTTTGCATGTAAAATTTCAAAATTTTCTGATGATGAAAATGTTCTTAATATTAAGATGAAAATTACTTTGCATGATAGATAGACAAGATGTGAATAGAAAAAAAAAGGCATGAGAGAAACATTGCCTTAAAAACCTTAAGACTTAATTTAAAAAATTAGATATTTTGTCTCATAAAAGTATTGTAATGTTTACTGATAAACTGCTTTCATCAAGATTTGCTTACTAATTTAAAAGTTACAGCATGAAAACTATAACAAGCACAAGATGAGTATGAGGTTGGTCTTACAGACTGAGTCCGGGTTGAAAGAGTTAATTGGCTCACTCAAAAACTAAAGCCACTGGGTACCTATATCTGAGCGAGGGTAGGAAGGGGGCTTCAAATCGACGGGGTGAACTGCATTTAGAGGATATCACATCCTCTACACCAGCAGAATACCACTGTCCTACTCTGAACTGAATGATTATAGCCATCTCATGTGGAACCCATCCAGCAGGGTGCCTCTATAGTCAACCACCCCAGAGGATTAGAACTGATAATGGGTGATCACAAAACCCTATTTTGAAAAGTAGACCATACTGATTTATTCAATCAAGGGATGGGCAGCTATTCCCTTTTGATTTACCCTTGAAACCAATTTAGGAAACAAATTTTGCAAGGTTATTCACCTATAAACAATCTTGTGAAACACTCCTTCTCAAAGGTGAGTGTGTGGAGCCATGAAAAGAAAATGCTATTCACCGTGTTTACAGTGCGGATTTAGAGTTAAAGAATACCTGGCCAGGCACCACTCACCACAGCAGGATCCTAGTAATAAAGGTACGAATATTGGACCCCTGAAAGAAAATAAGTGATTAATAAAGACTTAACCAGTGTCAGAGTCACACCGAAGATTGGAGTATAGGTACAGGTGGAAGGCGAAAACCTGAGGAAACCAAAAGTGTGATGTGATGTAAATAATGGGAGATGAACATGTTAGGTTGGTCCACATGCCCAATTGTAGGATTTCCTCAAGAGGTGAATGGAGTGAAGAAGCGAGAGAAAAGGTGAGATGTCGGATTGGATGAGAAGTAACAGTACAAAGTATGCTGGGAAGGGGACAAGGAGGAATAAGCCAACTAGATCAAACAATGAACTTAATTGGTGAGTGTAAAAGGGGAGAGATCCCTGGACAAAGAGGGTTGCCAAGGGATAAAGAAAAGAGATGGGAACAGAAACCACAAAAGGAAGCTGTGCAGGCAGTATAACAATGAAAGGCATGCACAAGATATAGAAGTCTATTCAGATCAGGACAGGGGTAGAGATGAGAAATAGAGGGAGGGAAATAGGCAAAAATAGAGGAGTTATCCTCACGAGCCACCTAGGTTTAGGGAAGAAAGGAACAATCCAAATATATGAGAAGGTAGTTATGATGGTAAAGTGTGTGTGTGTGTGTAACATCAATAGCAAACAAGTTAGACTGTCGATGCTCACAGGCCAGAAGGAGCAGGAAATATGCCTTGAGAAACAGGTGAAACAAAGAACAAGAGGATATAAGTTTGAACAGAAGTAAAGTAAGGGAATGGAGGATTACATTAATATCCCAATCTGGAAGGGCAGGTTGACAGATCTGTAAGTAATGGATTAACATGGTAAGAATGGGTGAGTAAAAAACCTTGCAGTAAGGGGAAGGGTGAAAGGTATTGGATAAATATGTCTAATAACCTGAAATCGAGGAGCTCGAAGATCCCCGGTCAAAAAACCAAGTGAAAAACTCGGAGACACTAAAACAGTTGGGCAAGCAACCAGAAATCCCCGAGCCTGGGCCCATGTCTGAAAGACTTTCCACTTTTGCTGATACACTTCCATGGAGGAAGGACAAATGGATTGGGCCAAATGAGAAGCTACACAATGGGAGAAATCAGATCTCCTCGCCAAGGACCAGACAAAAGCCAGGCATGAAGAAGGAAGACGTGAGGTACAGGATGTACAACCAGTGACTGCAGTTTATGAAGGAGGTCGGGTAATAAGGGAAGTGGTACTGGAGGGAATAATTGTAGATGGAGTAAACAAGGAAACCATCATTGAGCTGGCCAGTATGAAGCAATGAGAAGGACCCAACATGGAGTGGCATGAATCAGGGAAACTACCCAATGAAGTACTTGGATAGAAGGATAAACATATAGGAATTTGTGTGCACAATCATGGCTGAAAGCATCTGTAGCCAAAGCCTGAGTATGAGGGACCAGGGACAAAATAGGGGGAAACTAACAACTTTCCACAGACTGCAAAGCCACCAGAAAATAAGAGGATGAAGAGACCACTCCATTGGATAAACCTTGTTGGGGTGGGAAAGACGATCCACTATGAGGTTGAAAGCACCTGGGACATAACACATAATTAAGTGAATGTGTTGTGTGTGGGCCCAATATAGGAAATTCAATGTGCAAAAACAGGTGGATCTCGACTGGGTGCCACCTTGGTGATTGATATAAGCCGCTACCCTGGAATTGTCAGAATGGATCATTACCAGACTATGTTTGGCAATGGGAAGAAAGTGATTCCAAACCCGACAAATGGCTAGGAGCTCTAGGACATTGATATGTAAAGATTGTTTGTCTAAGAACAATAACTCTAAGCCTCCTGGTAATCGACTCATGCACCCCAGCCCTGTAGGGATGTGTTTGTATATAGATGTAAGACAGGAGGAAGCATGACACCCACTGATGTGTTAGCCTTGTCCAACTACCAAAGGAGATCATTTACAAGGGAAAAAGGAAGGGTGATGGTAGCATTCAAGGGATCCCAAGTAAGTTTCCATTGATCATGCATAGTCCACTGAAGGGAGCACACGTGTGCACAGCTGAGAGGGATTAGTGTTGTTATAGAAGACCACATCCCCAAAAGTGACAGAACCTCACTTGCAGAAAATGAGGGAGCATAAAGGACATGATGAACTGACAATTCCATGGAACGGAGTCTCAGAGGAAAAGGTTGGGCCTGACTGAGAGGAGTGTTGAAAAAGACATCCAAATGTTGAAGGTATTGGGTATGACTTAGGGACGACTTCTCCAATTTGATCAACCAGCCTACCTGAGCAGCTTCGAGAAGGAGCTTACGAGTATGACAGGTCAACTCCTGTTCATAATGGGCCAGAAGTAGCCAGTCATCCATGTAAAAATGGAAATGCAGACCCAGGGCATGAAGATTAAGTACTACCTAACAGGAAATGTACGGAGCCGAAGCCAGCTCAAAGGGAATAATGCAAAATTGGTATATCACCCCCTTGATGGGCAAACCAAAGATAAGAATGAGATCATTTTGAGATTGGAATATGCAAATAGGCATTGGAGATGTCCATCTTGGTCATCCACACACCTGGAGAAAATCACACCGAAGATTGAGGTAGGACTCCATGGTGAAATGTGGGAGGTAAACAAAGCAATTGAGGTAGGACAGATTGATGACAGGCCTCCAGTCCCCAGTCTTTTTGGGAACAACAGACTGACAGGGGTAAAACCCCAGTGAATGATGTGGAACAGATTTTGCAGCCTGTTGAGTGAGGAGGTCCTCTACTGCCTCTGATACATGCTGGCAAGTTACTGGATCTTGAGGAGAAGGAAAGGAAACGTACCTGGGACAAGGGAGGTGGGGCAAGAAACAGAATTTTGATTCCATCTGACAAGACATGAAGAACCCAAACACCTGAGATGAAAGAGCTCCACCGATGAATGAAGGCCACAAGGCAAGCTCCCACCGAGCCTGAACTTACCAGGTAGTTACCGGAACTGTTGGTAGTGTATCATGCATTGTCGAGAAAACCAGCAAGCCATGGCACTGCAGGAAGGAGGAACAGGTAAGGGAAGGATAGGAAACCAAAATAGGCACCACACTTGCTCTGACTGATATAAATGGGAAACTAGATAGAAAATGGTAGATTGTTGCTAGGCAGATGCCACCTGAGACACCAAGGATTCTGGGTCCGTATCAAAGATGAAACTTCTTATAAATGGAGCCATACACAAATCCCGGAGATAAGGAGTAGGTAAACGGGTTTGAGATAAAACAGCATCACGACTTAAAAGGTCCACACAACAAAGATACTACATTTGTAAAGCCAGAGGCAAAGACGGTAAACGAGCCAATGTGAAGGTAAGGTCGGAGAGGGTGTCCCAGGATTTCTATGAAGAGCCTCAGATAACAGATGGATTGTGGAAAGGGTTATGAGGGTAAGATGGAGGCCAGAAAATTGGGCATGGGTGAGACTAACATGAGATTCAGGGCCCACCCCCAAATGGACAAAACAGCTGTTGGTCAAGATATCAACGGTCTACCCAATGAAATGTGAGGCCGACTGATCCAAAGCCATGAGGGGTACGAGGCATACCAATGCTATCACCCAACTGAGAGGTGAATTGGTCAGCATGAACCTGAATGTCAGGGTATGGGGGAAACATCAAATAGGGTTGGGAAGTATGTTCATGCAGTAACAAAGCATGCAGGTTTTAAGATATAGGAGCAAGGGATAAAACATCACATACCTGAGAAATAAAGTCAGAAAAATCCATGGATGGCAGAACAGAGTCCTCAGGGAGGGTATGGGAAGTCACAGCAAACTCAGAAGGTGGAAACAGGCAATCAAAGTCCTTATCAACCTGACCTGGTTCCACAGGCTTGGGAGGAAGAGGGAGATAAAGGTTGACCTATATAACATACAATCTCCCTGGGAATAAACATAAACAAATCTCCCATCAGGTTGCCAGCACCTGAAGCCTATCGTATAGTGCCTATCGATTGTGTTACACACAAAGTGGTGACATTAACTTATGGTGATGTAGTCGACAAAAGCATTAAAAGTAAATAAGAAATGTGAAATGAAATAATGTCAGAAAACAACAACTGAGTATTTTAAATTAAATTAACCACTTAGGGAAAATACAATCTCAAACACAAAATCAGACAAAAAAAGAAAGACTTCCTAGTGCAAGTGCTGCCAAACGAGAAGCAATAGTTTGGTAGAGGCACATGTGAGTGTACTCTGCTCCTATTGGTGGATAAATGACACATAATGATTTGCATGAGAGACACGTTGGAATCATTTGATTCCAATAGAAGGGTGTAGAAGGCTTATGGTATGCATACTAAAAAAGTTTGCATATAGAGGGCAGTAGTAAATGAGAATAGCTAATATTGTGAGAGGAGGGAAGTACTGTATCAGAACCTGTAATTATTTTCATTTGTACAGTGTGTTAGCTGTAGAGCATTGAAAATGAAGTTATGGCTATTTGCTGTAGATTATATAGCTAATAAATGCCTACTTCTTGTACAAAGCGTGTTTAAACTTTTGGATCAGTTGTTGATTTTTAGGTGTCTGTTTGGTATTGTGTTATTTATAAGCCACAGAAAGGCAAATGACTTAATGTGCTTCCTTGCATGTTTGTTTACGTTGCTGAAATGATTGTCTCTAAAGTTAATGTGATAAAAGTTGTAGTTTTGTGCTCTTACAGAACAATTTATGTTAAATGTCATTTGCTTCTGCACTAGTATAAACGTAAAATTAACACTGTACAATAACCAACAGGAATATTGGGTTTCCATGTGAGCCAGCATGCATACATGCACAGACTGACTGAAACAAGTTGTTCTTTTAACTACATAGATTAAACCCCAGTATATAGAAACTACAACTAGTGGTCTATACATGTTGGCATTATTGAGTCTTACATGTAAAGTCTTTTAGGTTTTATTTATAAGTGGATTATTGGATTGTATCTTTCTGTGTTATGTTTTTGGAATTTTTCTTTTGTGGTTTCACACCTTTAGTAGGTTTTAAAAATACACTTATGACCTTTTTTTTTTACATATTTTCCTAAGACATTCTCATTTTAATCAATTGTGGTTGTTATGAAAAGTTCACAGAAGATTTTTTCCCCCAGGTATTTCTTAAATAACTTGTGACCTATACAATGAAATTATAACCCCTTTAGACTTATATATTCAATGTTTCAATAGATACAACCTAAAATCCTATTTGTCCACTAAGAACAGCACACTGCTTGGAAGGCTTAAGAGACTGATAAATCACTACACCAAGATCCATTTCTTTCATAACATTGTCAAGGTTATTCTCATCCACATTATAATTATAATTCAAACTATGATAACCCACATACATTATCTTGCATTTATTATAATTAATACGTATCTGCCATTTATTTTCCCAACTCACTAAATGATCTAAATCCTTTTGTAAAGCAGCATTCTCTTCGTCACAGCCACCAACACTCAAGACTTTAATGTCATCAGCAAATTTAAGTAATTTATTGACCATTCCTCCATTTGTTATTGATGTAAATCATAAAGAGCAAAGGTCCTAACTCTGAACCCTGAGGTACTCCACTTGTGACATTAATCCAGTTTGACTGAACTCCATTTGTAATAACCCTTTGCTTTCTTCCATCTAGCCACTGTCCTATCCAATTAGCCAACCTATCCTCTACATCCATACAAATGACTTTTTTAACAAGCCCTTTATATGGCATCTTGTCAAATGCTTTCTGAAAATCCAGATACACCAAATCTGCACCTTTACTCTTACTTACTCTTGTGAAAGGATTTGTAAGGCAAGATTTTCCCCTTAGTGAAAGCATGTTGACTATCCAATAAAAGGCTAAACTTTGTTAAATGACTTTGCAAAGCGTCTTTTAGTGGACTTCCCAGAATGTTTCCTACAACTTATGTAAGACTAATAGGCCTATAATTACTGGGACAATTTTATCACCTCCCTTGAAAAGAGGAGTAACATTAGTCAACTTTCCTTTTGCCTCTAATCAAGGACTTACAAAAAATATTAACATGTGGCTCACATATCCAATTCTTCACCTCCTTCAAAACCCTTGGAGAAATATTTGAACCAGAAGCCTCATAATTCTTTAAACTTCCCAATTTTTTCTTAACCAGCCCAAAATTAATGTGAACATCTTGTTTGATTTTGTTTCCATCTATCAACTGCTCAAGATGAGGACTGTTCCTTAAATCTTCATTGCTAAATACTGAATAAAATGTATAATTTAATAACCCAGCCATCTCATAATCATCAGATATGAGTCTTTCTTCATTATCCCTCAAAGTTCCTACTACCATCCTAACATTTTATTTACCATTAATTTATTTAAAGAAGTCTTTACTGTTAATATTTATATTTTCAGTCAACCTTTTTTCGTACATCCTTTTTGATATCTTAATTATATATTTGACCAACTCTCTTGATTTTTTATAATGTTTGTAAATCTCTGGTTGTACCAGTAATTTAAATTTCTTAAATTTATGATGCATTTCTTTAATTTTATCTCTAATACTCATTGTGAGCCAACTTGGTATTTTACTTGCAGCTATCCTTTTCTTTCTGTAAGGAATATATATATTTATCTTGAATATTCAAACTTCATTTTTAAAACATTTCCACATTTGATCAGTGTATCCAAGTAACTCAGCTGACCAATTCACAACAGGTAATCCTTGTTGCATCCCTTCAAAGTTTGCTTTTTTGAAATTTGTAACCAAAATTTCATTATTCCTGATCTCCATGTGCAACACATCATCAAACCTAATAGAGCACTTGCACCCAAATGTTCCCCAATTTTCATCCTCTCAACCATTTCTATATTAGAAATTAACAATAAATCTAAAATAGCATTGTGAAGAAACTCATCTTGAACAGTTACAATCATGGTTTGACTAATGTTTCCCTGTCTATGTGCCTGAAATTATAATCACCCATAATTATGACCTCATCACCAGCTGAAATCTTAATTTCACTATGAAGTTTCTCCTTAATTTCATCAGTATCATCTGTTGGTCTGTAACAAATTCTTATTAAAAACCTTTTCACTTTATATCCACTAATATAAATCCAATTGGATTCTATCTACTTGCTATTATCTTCGATATTCTCAACTTCAACAGGATATAACTCCCAATTTAATATTAAGCCACTCTTTAGTACTCTATCCCAATTAAATAACCTGTAACCTTTTATTTCAAAAAAGTTTCTGTTATCAAAATATTCTGCATTTCACCATGTTTCCAGTATCCTCAGTGTATCAAAATTCCCCATTCCTACCAGCACTCTTCTAATGGTCCTCCCACAAGGAACAGCACACTGCCTTGATGGCTTAAGAGACTGATCAATCACTACACCAAGATCCCTTTCTTTCATAACACTGTCAAGGTTATTCTCATCCACATTATACTTATAATTCAAATTATGATAACCCACATGCATTATCTTGCATTTATTGTATTTTAAAACCCATCTACCATTGCTATTATCTTTGATATTCTCAACTTCAAACAGGATGTAACTCCAAATTTAATATAAAGCCACTCTTTGTAAGAAACTTAGCAAAGGTTTAATGTTAGTTAAAAATACTACTTTAAGATCTGTTTATGAAAAACAAAACAAAATAGAAACTTTATGTTTACCTTATATTCCAGGAATAACAGGTCAATTATTTAAAGCTTTTAAGAAGCAACAACACTTATCCAATCTTTAAACCTATAAATAAGATTAAAGAAATGTTGGGGAGTACTTTAAGATAAAATAGAACTTGAAGATAAAACTGGAATTTACAAAATAGAATTTGAATGTATAATCTATATTAGTCAAACTAAAAGGAATTTAAAATATAGATTACAGAAACATAAAGTTTATGTAAGGAATAATAAATAGGAAACTTAGCTATTGAACAACACATAAAAACAATACAACACAAAATGTTATGGAAAAAAACTACAGTTTTAGCTCAACCTCGTAACATTACAGCTTTAAATGTCAAAGAATCACTAAAAGTAACTAAATTTAAAAAAGAAAAAAAATAATAAACAGAGATGAAGAGCCATCAATTCAAATCATTAATATCTGACATGATGTAATATAAAAGCTGATTATGGAATTATGTACATACAAAAGGCAGTGTAATATCATATGGCAGGAAAAAAAATGTGTATGTCTTGCAAATAACTTCTGAAGACCATGTAGAGGATGTTGAAACATTGTACATGTGGAGTGTATTTTTAAAGTGGAAACCATTGAAAGCATCAATTATGTTTTTAAAATTGTGTAAATATGAAACATTGGTTTTAATTATTTAATACATTTTAGAAATTATGCAAGTGCCAATCATTCATATCAATGACATCAATGTAGTTTCTCTAAAACAGTGGTTTGTCTGTGCAACTTTCCAACAGTCTCGTCTCTGAGTCTCCCATAAAAATGTTCACATAGTTTTATGCCATCTTGGTGCTCATAGCTGTGCCTTTAAAACTCATTATTAAATTCAAAACTATTAAGTGTAAGTAAGCTAAGTCTGTAATACTTTGAGTATTGGGGGTGTCTAGTATTAGCAGAGAAGATTCTATGGCTTTTAGGCCTTTGTTGTTGGGTATGTTTGTGTAGAGAGAAGAAACATTCATAGTTTGGAGGAAGTTTTTCATTGCTGTTCATGTCAGAGATCATGTTCAGAAAATGTGTCATGTTTTTTATGTATGATGTCAAATGTGGGGGGATATCTTTGTGGTGATCAAAGTAAGTCAATAAGTTTTCAGTAGGCATACTGCAATTAGAAATAATAGGATGACTAGGATTGCACAATTTGTGTATTTTTGGTAACATGTAAAAGTGATCTGGAACTGGGTATTTAGATGGAAGGAACTGTAATGTTTCATGACTGATGTGTTGGCTTTTCTGTAGGCTAAATAGCATATCTTCAGAAATTTTAACAAATTTAGGTGTTAGGTCCAGATCAACATTTTTATAGTGATTTGTGTCACTAAGATGTGGGCAAGCCTCATTATTGTAGTTAGAATTATCTTGAATGACAGTTGTATTGCCCTTATCAGCTAGTTTAATAATAATTTCACTTTCATGTTTCATGAGAAGTATGTTCACTATAGGAGAGATTGTTTCATACTTTTGAGCCAGAGTTAATGGCTTGAATTACTTCATTTTCACCTGTAGTAATAAAACTATATATGATTCCCTATTGGCTGGGGATGACAAAATTATTTCTTTCGGTGGTTTGATTGTGAAAAAATTTTCGAAGTCTTAATCTGCATGCAAATTCTTGAAGCCCAGGAGAAGAATAGTGAACTATTAAGAAGCACTCGAGTTTTGGGTCTTGGTTGAAAACCATTACAACTTTTGTATGTGGTCCTGTGTGCTAACTTCTTAATCAGAATTTAAAACTTCCCTTTCAGCTGAGTTAAAAGCCCTTGCAAGTAAGCTAGACCCTATGTTACTTAAATGTAAACTATCCATTCAAAAAAGTTCCCTCTTTCAAATCAACTGACCCCACAAGTCCAGCCAGCCAAGCTGCTCATCCTTGCATATACGCATAATCCTAGCATTCAGCCCCAGTGACCTACTTATAATTTCATTCCCACAATTCTCAGCAGTATCCCTAACACAATCAAAGTTATGGCCCTTTTCTTTGAATGCTTTTATCAACCCCTTGTACTTATCAACTATCTCTATTTACCCCACAGACCATCCTATCCAAATGCTTTGTCAAAGAATCACCTTCAACTATAACCTCCTTAAGATTATCATTTACATCCTTCTCTGTCTCTCTTGTTTTCCTTCCCTCCAATTATTCCTCTTCTGTAGAAGCTAATGGCTGAAATCTGTTGTTCAATGGAACATACTCATTACAATTAAATCCACTACTTTTAGCCCTAATAGTACTGTTTCTTATTTGCTGAAATTCATTATTAGCTGATGTATATCTTGCATGTAAAAGCTTAAGTTCCACTTGAAATCCTGCTGCTATTTCCCAGTTTACACTTCTCTTTATCTGTTGCCTGTACTATAATTAGTATAGCCTTCACTTTCTCCTCCAACCTGCAAACTCTACAAACAGATTGCATTGGATACTTACAAAAACTTTTGAAACATAGGAATTCTAATTTTCAACCTTTACAGCATGTTGTGCTTATCTGGCCTAAATGGCTAGGTCAGAGACCATTAATTTTGAATTATTGGCCTGAACTAGCAGCACCTGCCACAAAGGCTTTTTCAGCAGTTTGAAACAAATAACTGTCACTTTTGTCTCAATGTAGTGTGTTCAGCAGCATTAAGTCTTGAACTTTGGACTCTGTTATCAGTATCCAGACACTAACCACAAGTTACCCCTGGAAACAGAATTTGTGTTTTCACCACTTAATAGTATATAAATTTATACTTTAACTGACAGATTGAAACATTTATTTAAAAAATCAAAGAATATGACTATGCTAGCAGTTTTTCTGTAAAATAAATTGTTTTTTTTTATACAAGACTTTCTACGTGTATATTAATGATAGTTGTTGTGTGTTGAAATGGCTAAAAGAAAATGACTAAAATATTTTAAACCTTAATCAAATCATTACTAGTTTTAAACCTTAGGACATACATATCAGTGTTTACTAATCTTGTAGCTGGTTTTTGAAGATCAGCAAATTAGGTTGTAGAAGTGTCAGAACTATCAGAAACATGTAAGCTAAAATAGGTTACCCACTAATCTAATGATATGTATTTAAGGCTGAAGGTTAAGCCATTGAAATTTCCATAACCACAGCTGCAGTGCTATTATCACAAATATGAATGTAAATGCAATCTCTTGAGATATGCATATATACTATAGGCAGTACATGTAAATAGATGATTCGTCAATCACAAATCAAGCTTACAACATAGTACAGAGCAATAATAGAAAATGTTTTAGATGAGATACTAAATGTAAGAAACTTTCAAACTCTTTACATTTAAAAACAAAACAGTTTTAATAATTTTTTTTGTGTAATTGGAAGCTGATATTTTCAAATTTACAAGAAAACTGTTCCCATAATTTAAAGAAATTTACCCAAATTTGCTAGGAATAAATAACTTAAAGCAATCAGGGGGAATGGTTACTGACTATATAGTCCATGTGATGTTTTTTGCTCACAGCGTAGATTCAGTTAAAAGAAATTAAGCTTAACTGTTTTTGTACTTTAGTAAGGTAGCTATGTCCATAGAAGTCAATTAGTTGTTCAATCTTTTACATCATTTCTCTGGATTATTGAAATGAAGGAATTTTATAATAAGTTGTTCAATTTTTTACATCATTTCTCTGGATTATTGAAATGAAGGAATTTTATAATAAGTTCTTCATGGAATATTATGAAGGAATGAAAATATAAGGAGGACACAACCATTTGTATCAGGAAGTTGGAAAAATAATTTTATAATTTATGGACAATGAATACAGACATGCTAAGATGGATGTGTGTTTTCTATATCACATTTATTTAGCAATGTAATAAAAATATATTGTACTATAACTTGAATACAGCCACAAATAATTTAAGTGGTAATTTTATTGAGAAAAAATATTTAATTTACAGCTTGACTAACTGCCTTCCCTCTATAGTCTATCAGTTCAAAAGTAAGGTTCAAATCTTTAGTAGAGGCAAAGACAATTTTGGTGTGAAGTTGTGATGCTATCACACTAGAATACAAAAACTTCATTGATGTTGTCAAAAAACAAGAATCAAGTTTAATATTTTTTTATCATGCCAATGTAGAACATAGATTAGACTTCTTTTTGTTTGACTTGATAGCTGGTAAGCCATCTTTGGAGAAATTATGGTATGTGGTGAAAGGTTTGCAAGTCCCCTTTCATGGTCAGGCAACTTTTTCAACTAAAAAATGAAGTGTGTCAACAGAACCTAAAAGAGAAGATCGTTATAGCCAAAAGAATAATTCTTGATCATCTGGTGACAGTTGTGGGGCCACTCAATGTGCCATTAAGTAAAAAAACTTGTTGTTCCTGTAAGAGGCCAGACAAAAATACATGAACTACTTAAATAATGAAAAAGCAAGGAAAGAAAAACTTGACCAGGGTGAAAAAGAAAATGTTTATTGAGAGATATTGAAGACCTTAGAAGAAAAAAAAAAAGACTCGAAAGTGATGCAGAGATCCTTGTTTAGTTGACAGATTCTTATTCAAAGAGATCAAATTATTTGCAAAGCAAGAAAGAATTAATAAATCTTGTGACAAAAAGCGACAGCCACAGAAAATCTGTTAAAGGAAAACTAGAACAGGCTGGGAGAATTAATATTGAAGTACATGACAAGCTGCCTGAGTTAGAGAACCAGTTGGCTGTTACCAAGTAAACTTTTAATATATACCAAAGTTTGTGTATTTTACAATTTTCAAGTTTCTTAAGATGATAAAATCACAAGTTTTTATTGTCTGGAAGCTGGGGTTATTTTTTCTCACATTGTAGTTCTTATGTATTTTCCTAATTTCCTTGCATAGTTACACTTGGTTGAAAAAAGTTTTAATTTTCCTATACTGAAAATATATTTCCGATAAGTACTTACCTCTATTTACAAGATTAGCTATTCTTGTCTGTTTCCCTTTATATGCAAACTTGTTCTTTCCTCATGCCACAAGCCTTCTGCTCCCTCCTGTTGAAATTACTATATTCCAACATGTCTCTCATGTAAATAATCATGCATCATCTCTTAACCAATAGCAGCATGATATGCTCATGTGACTTCCTCTACACTCCCCTGGCAGAAGGTGTGAGCACCAGGGGAGGAGGAAGGAAGAGTTGGGAAGTGTGAGTGATGGTAAGTACCTATCAGAAATACATTTTCAGTATAGGAAAATTATAACTTCCAATATGGTACTTCCCTCTGCTTAAAAAATTAGCTGGAATCCCACATTGAAGAGGATGAGGGACCAGTGCAAGGGAATGAAAGAAGTACCCTTGAAAGCATCCAAAGGATATCCCTGACAATGAGAGAAATAGATCCAAAGATCAGAAGAGGGGAACCACACCACTTCTGATTCAGGTATACTCGCTGCCCATGTGTGCAATGTGTAAGAAATAAGGGTGGAAATGGATAGGTGTGGAGTGGCTAGGGCGTGGCGGCAGGAACGTCGAGAGCCAGCACGGGCCCCGGGCAAACATCCTCCTCCGGTGCCCTTTCTCTCTCTTTTTTAACATTTTCAAGAATTTATTAAAAAGAAGATCCTAAATTAGGACAGCAATGAGCTCATAAACCAGTCAAAATCATATCAGCAGCCATTTTTACCTCACAGTATAAGCGTAAAAACGGTAATAAAGTAACAACAAATATCTATTAAATCTATAAAGTAACAAATACATATTAATTATTACTCAAATTATTATTTCAGTTGTTCTTAATGTATCAAGCATCTATATGCAAAGAAAAGCCAAAAAATATGGTTTTTATCATCAAATGAAGATATAGCCTAAAGATGCTTTGTGGGCTTTACGAGGTTTCATTTGCCTAAGCCCCTGGGCAGTTGCCCCCATTGTCCCCCCCCCCCCCGGTCGATGGGCTTGCGTGGTGGACTGTACGCGGTAAGTTAACTACACCCAAAAACTCCTCACATGGTACTGACATCCAAGTGAGGGTAGGATGAGAATCATACCGTCTTCATCTCAAATCCAAGAATCTGGAATTATGACCTGCACGGATTTCTGGGTATAACACGAGGATCATCACTGATTTATATCCAGGAATCAACATTTATCGAAAGGATGGCAATTGCATGGAATCAACTTTTGTGAGGACTTATGTTGATTGGTTTACTGTAATTCAAAACCTCACATTAGGGTTCCAACATCCACATGAGGATAGGATAAGGTCTCCCAATTGAAGGGGTGAACTGCAATTTTGATGGCTCAACTCCAGTGTTTATGTAAATGGTATCAGGAGGCCACATCATCCATGAAGGAGACGGCTCAACTCCCATGGCATGGAGGTCACGTCATCCAGGAAGGTGACAACTCAACTCTTGTGTTAATGTAAAATGTATCGGGAGGCCATTTCTCGACTCCAGTGGTTACGTAAATGGTATTAGGAGGCCACATCATCCAGTATGGTTACAGCTGAACTCTTTTGGAGGCCACATGTTATCTACACCTGCAGAACACCACTGCCCTACTCTTGAATGAATGATTCTAGCCCTTTCTTTGTGTAACTCATTCAGGAGGGTGCCTCCATGGTGAACCAGCCCAGTAGCTTGGAACTGGAAAGTGGTAAGGACTCCCATACTCCACTCAAGAAAAGGAGGGTTACAATGTGGTGGAGAGTACAGAGGAATGTCATCACTGGAAACAGTTGAATGGGTGACCACAAAACCTTATTTTGAAAAGTGGACCATACCAAGTTTTTTACTCGAGGTATGGCAGGAATGGGCAGCAATCCCCTTCTGCTTTACCAATGCAGTCCATGGGTGGTACAGTCCAGGTCAGGCAGAATATTATGAAGCAGAATATTGTGAGTTTATTCACTACCAAGCAGTCTTGTGGAACACCCCATATTGATACTGAGTGTGCAAAGCCATAGAAAATATAGTGGGAGTCAACATGGCTGTGCAGTGTAGACTTAGAGTTAAAGAATACCTGGTCAAGCAGGCCCCTGAAAGAATGAAAATATGAATAAAATTTACTGGTTAAAGTCACACCAAAATCTGGAGAATGGTCACAGGTGGGAGACAAAACCCCAAAGAAGGAGAAAGCAAAATATGATGAAAATGGTGGGAGATGAATGTATTGGGAGTGGACCATATGCCAGATTGTTGAATCTCCTCCATCAGACAATAAAGACGAGAAGCGAGAGAAAAAGTGAGATGTCAGATCTGATATGAGGAAACCTGGAACAAGGTACAGGAGGAAGAAGGTAGGGAAGAGTAGGCAAAAGGAATGAAAAGACAGACCCAATTAGTAAGGGAAGAAGGTGAAAGATCATGAAGGGAGAAGAATTGCCATGGGATAAAAAATTGGTTGCAAGTACCCTGAAAGGGAGCAGTATGTGCCACATAACAACAAAGGGCCCTTACTAGACATAGAAGCCTATCTGGATCCAGTCTAGGGTAAACATGGGATATAGAAGAAAGGGAAATAGGAGAAAAGGATGAACAACCTTCTCGAGCTGCTGAGGTCTTTGGGAGTAAAGAACAATCAGGATAAAGGATAAAATAGGTAGGGAGATAAAGGGCATGTGAAACGTTGATGGCATACATTTAATGTCCACAGGCTAAGAGAAGGAGGAAATATGTTTTAAAGGACAGATGAAACAAGGAACACAAAGAAAGTGGTTGAAATGGAGGTAAAGTAAGGGCATGGAGAACCACATTAATGTCCCAATCTGGAAGGGTTGAATGCCTGGGAGGAATGGACGAGCATGGTAATAACAGGGGAAAGAAAACCTTACATTATCAGGAAAAATGGAAGATATGGGATAGGGCTGCCTGATATCCATAAAGCAAGTAGACTGAAAACCCATGGTTGAAGAGCCAGGTGAGAAATTCTGCCACACGAGCCACAGAAGGCTTGTCAGCAGGAAATCCCTGTTAGCAAACCAACAGCAGAACACTGTATACTTGTGTTAGTATACTTCCATGGCAGATGGTCATATGGAACAAGCTAACAAGAAGGTGACTTGATGTGTGAAACAGGATTGTCTCGCCAAAGACTGGACAAAAGCCAGGTATGAAGAACCAGAACATGGAGATTGGGATGTAGAATGTGAGATCGATGTGGACGAAGAAGGGATGGAGAAAATGAAGATGGACAGGTGGTGATGGGAGCAGACATTGTAGCCTTGGAAACCAAGGTTGAGCTGGTCAATAAGTAGCAATCAGGAGAAGTAGAATGGACAAGTAATCGGATGAGAGGATACACA
This sequence comes from Limulus polyphemus, assembly GCF_000517525.1. Taxonomy (NCBI): domain Eukaryota; kingdom Metazoa; phylum Arthropoda; class Merostomata; order Xiphosura; family Limulidae; genus Limulus; species Limulus polyphemus. The sequence goes on from NW_013667069.1 coordinate 143,977, forward strand.
TAAAGATATTTCTGTGACTAATCCTGGCTGAATGCACCATCTGCAGGTGATACAGGTGACTAAAAAAAGGGGCAGCTTGGTATTGTGGCCCATGGCAAATATATCCAATTGGGGAAAACCCCACCAATGGCCACAATCCCTGAAAACAATTGGATTTAATACCCACTCCATTGGATATATTTGATTGGGGCATGAAAGACAATCCATGACAGATTGAAAGCACCTGGTACATGAAGTGCGATAAGGCAAATGTGATGTGCTTGGACCCAGTATAATATATCCAACATCCAAATATATAGATCTCTTGACTGGGTTCTCTTTTGGTGGTTGATATTTGCCACCACCATAGAGTTGTCTGAATGAACCATCACCAGACAATGATGGGTGAGAAGAAGGAAGTAATGTAATGCCCAATGTACTGCTAGATGTTGGAGAATATTGATATCCAAGACAGCTTTGTCTGCAGACCAATGACTTGAAGCTTTCTGGTTATTGACCCAAGACCCCATCCCTAAAGGTATGCACCCACGAAAAGATGTAGATCCAGATGAGGGGGGAGCAGCATGCCCACTGATGTATGTGCTTTGTCCATCCACCAATGCAGATCATCTCACAGGGGAGTAGGAAGGGAAATGGTGATGGAAAGAGGATCCCAAGCAGGGTTCCATTGTTCGTGGACTGCCCACTGAAGGGATCTTGAGAGGGACCAGTGCAGCCATAGAGGGCCACATACCCAAAAGCGATACAACCTTGCAAGAACCTTGACTGAACTGAGAGGGCATGGTGAACCAAAAATTCCATTGACTTCTCCAATTTTATCAACCAGCTCAACCAAGCTGCCACAGGAAGGAGTTGGTGAGTATCAGTGGCCAATTCCTGTTTGGAAGGAGCCAGTCATTCATGTAATAATGAAATCACATTCCCAGAGCATGGAGGTGGTGTGCAAAAGCTTGGACTATGCTACAAAATGCATAGGGAGCCAAGGCAAGTGCCCAAAATTGGTAAGCCACCCCTAGATGAACAAACTGAAGGTAAAGTTGAGACCAATGTGCTATCGGGATGTGTAGGTAAGCATTGGAGACATCCATCTTCATCATCTACAACCTTTGGGAAAACATCCATCTAAGGGTGAGAAAAAACCCTATGGTGAATTTGGGGAGTATATGAAGCAGTTGAGGTGAGATAAATTGATGACTGGCCACCACTCCCTGGTTTCCTTGGGGGATAACTAGAAGATGGGAATAAAAACGAACAGTAGGATGGTATACCAGCTTGATTGCCTGCTGCAAAAGAACTCTCAAACTGCTTCTGACAGATGCTGACAGGTCACGGGATCTCGAGGAGGAGGGAAGGAAACAGGGAAAGGAGAAATGGGAGGTGGAGAAAGAAACTGGATAATGAATCCTTCTGATAGAATCTGTATTACCCATTGATCATTGACGAAAGTACATCAGCGAGGAAGAAACTAATAGTTGAGCTCCCACTGGATCAGAACCCACAGGGTATTAACCAGTACTGTTGGTAACAGAGTTGCATAACCAAGGAAATCAATGAGAAGAAGTACTCCGATGAGAAGGAATGGGTAAGTGTTGGGAGGGTGAAGGATAGGAAACAGGAATAGGCAGCATATGAGGCTCTGACCAAGACAAATAGGCAACACAAGTTGTAAGGGTTAATTGCTGGCTGACCAATGTCACCCAAGGTTCGATAGTATCTGGGACAGTATCAAAGATGTAATGTCTCAGAAAAGGTGCAAAATGTAAATCTCTGACACAGGTTGAGGGTAAATTAACCTGAGCCAAAACTGAATCTGATCTATAAGGTTCCAACAACAAAGAAATCACGTATGTAACAACAGAGCCAAAGAAGAAATACAGGTTAAAGTGGGTATCTGCAGAAAACCCCTCAGGAGTTCTGTGGAGAGCCAATAATAGGAGATGTATAGAAGAAGGATATTGTAAGAGGGTGGTTAGGGTAAGATGTTGGCGAGAATACTGGGTATGGGTAAGACTAACATTAGATTTCACCCTCCAAATAGGTAATAAGGCACCTAACAACTGCTGATCTGAAAACAGATATTCCACACGATAATAAGAAAGGGGGTGAACTGATCTGACGTCCTCAGGGAGGTGTGGCATGCTGATACCCCCCCCCCCCCTCCCTCATTTAAGGGCAAGAGAAATTGATCCTCATGTACCCAAATATCAGGGGAGGGAGGAAAAACCAAAAATGGTTGGGAAGTTTTTTCATGTAACAAGGAAGGATGAGGGGGATAAGAGACAGGAGAAAGTGACAAAACAATACAAACCTGAGACATAAGATCTGTAAAGACCAAATAAGGCCTAGGTGATTCTTCAGGCTATAATTTGGAAGGAACAGCAAACTCGGGAGGCAGGGAAAGATGATCAAAGCCCTCGTCATTCTAAACAAGATTAGCCATGTAAAAAAAGAGCCTGGGCAATGTCAGGGGACAAAAGTTGATCCATTTAGCTCTCAATCTTCCAACGAATAAAAGCAGAAAGATCCACTGTTGGGTCACCCACAACAGAGGCCTGAGAAAAACACTGGTTGTTGGTGTGACCTCCAAAGTGATAATGTGAACTTTGGTATTCATAGTACAAGAAAAAGTTCACAAAAGTCGAGTGCAGAAATAGAGTGACAAGAAGGAACTGGTATAAAATAAAATAAAGTCAAAAGGAACCACTGTGTGTGAAAAATATTTTTGTTTGTCACACACTAAGCACTAGGTACACAAAAGTGTGTCTGAAGTCAAACACTGCCAAACGAGAAGTGAAGGTCTGGTAGAGGAGTTTAGAGAGAGTTGTGTGTCATGTGAGCATATCAATCTACTTTTGTTTAAGAAATGATAATTTACATGAGATACATGTTGAAATATAATAGCTAAACTTGTGAGAAGAGGTAGGTACCATATTGGAATGTAAAATTTCATGACATATGAAGGTGCTTTGAGACTAAGTAGGGCTCTTTGTGTAGTAAGTTACTCATTTTCAATTATTTTCAAGAAATGGAAAGATAATATATTAGTTGTATGGGTTTTTCTACCATGTTAATTTTACTGATGTAATTGAATTGGCAGTTAATTTTCTGTTAACAAGAACTCAAGTTTTGTAACTCAAGGACATCAAGTTTGTCAACACTAGGGTCATATTTTGCCCATGTTATGTCAATTGGCCTACTATGATATATTCATATTGTGGATGGGCTGTATTTTCTGTTTTTTATCCAATAGGACAGTGTTTTTGCCTGTTTTGTATCCTTAAGAAGATAAAACAGCTCGTGGTTCAAATAAAATCAATATCATAGTCAGTAGACTATATATATATAGGGACAGCCAAGATATTCAATAGGCATAATACAGATATGCACACCAAAAATCAAAGAATGACAGAGAGAGTTTTACTTTAAAAGATGATGTCCAATCACTTTCAATAAGCCCAAAACAAGGCAAGAAACCATTGCAAAGATACCATACAAGAAAGTGACCAATGTACCAAATTGTTCATTTTTCCTCTTATTGTTTCAGTCGAGATGACAAGCACAAAAACAAGGCAAGAAAACATTGCTAAGGTACCAAACCAGAAAGTGACCAATGCACCAAATTGTTCATCTTTCTTCTTCTTGCTTCAGTTGAGATAACTTTACTAGTACTTTCACATCAGTTTAAGCCTAAATCCACTCTGTGTTTCTTGGCAGTGCACAGTGTCATTGCTCAGTCATAATAACTAGTAGTAATTTAAAAAAATCATAATTTAAGTGTAAATTATGTTATTACCCCTTTATATTAGTTTTTTACAGAAATCTGGTGTTTCTTTAAAAAGCTTAAGCATAGGGCGAAACAATAATTACCAGCCAATAATAGATGAACATTAAATGACTGTAACATGTAAAGTACTCAATGCTTTGTACACCATACAGTCCAACCCCTATATTACGTATGAAAGGAAGGAGTTAAAAAAAAAAATCAATACATATAATATCAACTTTTATTACACACATTCATAGAATACAATAACTTTCGGTCAGGGGAAAAAACATTACAAAACAAGTAATAAAAATCATTTTGTAAATGTAAAATTATGTAGAGATGGCAGTGCCAAAAAGAATGAAATTAAGAATCTAGGAATGATACAGCTATACATAGATCATCCCTACATGACTTTCAATATAAAATTTAATGTTACACTGTAAAATGCATATTGACTTTAATATTATTGCAATTGGAAGTTATATATTCCTGACTATTAGTATATTATAAAACAGTGTAAAACATTTTCATAATTGCCAGGGGAGGGGGGCTTTTCTGGTGACTGTGAAACATTTAGTGATATCTCAAGTGAATTAAGAAGGTAGAGTTTCAGATTTTGTATTATGGTTAATAATTATGTATAGTTTGTTTCTAATTAGTTAGAAACTGTAAAAACCTATTATTGAAGTTATAAGCTTCTTAAGTAGAGAAATCTGAGCTAAGATGTTACGAAGAAAAATTAAGATTGAGAATTTGTTAAATATTTCATTTTGTAATTGAGAAGTTAAAATTTAGATAGTATAAAATTTTCATGCCAAGTTTGTTAATATGGATCATTAATAAAACCATTTGATTACGTTTTAAAAGAAATACTGTAAAAAGGTCATTAAATGCTCAAAATAGCCATGCTGGTATTTTATCCTAACAATCTCTATACCCACTCTGCTAAACCAGACTAGGGATGATAAGGCAGAATATGCATTTTCACCACGCCCAACATTTTACATAATATCAGAGAATAGTTGGCTGTTTTCTTCCTACTGGAAATGTGTGTACTGTCTGTATGACAACCAGACAGTAGGTTAGGGACAAAACTGGGCCAGAGAGCATTGTGTGTGTCAGCTAACTATTGGTACCCAACACTTCACACTTTTGAGGGAACAATTGGCTGTTAAAGTTAGGTTCCACATGTTTCTAGATCTTTTCAGGTGCTCTAAACCAAGCTCTTCATTGCTCCACTAATGCATCCGTCACCAACTGTACTGATATATTGATCTTTGGATAAGTCTTGGCCTTCTTCGTGAACTAATTGATGGTCACAAGTATATACAGATATTCTTGCCCTATCTCTCTAACGGACTAGTAATTATCAGGACTATTCTATATGGTGGAACACATTGTACAGTGTCGATACCAATGTTGAGCATCTGAACTTGAATGTAACCAACAAAAACACTGTGGAATATTACCATAAGTGTGTGTAACAACTTGGTGTCCTCCAGTCTTTATGTTACACTGAATAAGGAGAATCTTATGCCTCAAAGTACTGGGACCATTAGCTAAAAAATAAATGGAGAACCATGGCTCAGTGTTTTATAATAATGGTACAGTATACCTTTCTACACATATAACTGTAGATAACAGAAACAGTCTCACACCACTATAATTTTAATATACGATCTGTAGAGATTCCACCTCTATCCACAATGTGACTGACAAATTTCGATTTCATGTGTATGAACACACATTTTCCTGGTTTTAATGTCAAACCTGCCTTTTTTATTTGCTGAATTAGCATTTATAGGTTCTCAACTATAGACTTCAATGTGCAACCAAACAGAAATCCATAGTTGACATAGATCAGGCATTTCCCTTATTGCAGCCCTTTTAGTGTAATCTCTTTAAATATTATGAAAGTTTGGGGCATTACACAAGCCGAATGTCTTGAAGCAAACCTCATACAGCCATGTTTTGTAATAAAAGCATACAGATTGACTTGTCAAGACCTGAATGCGTGTGTAATGTATTGAACCATTGGGCCTCTTTCATTGTGTCCAGACATCCATCTGTTCATAGTAATGGAAATGCATGGATGTGAGTTACCACATTCACTCATCTAAAATCAATAAAGAACCTTGGTTTACCTTCCTTCCTCTTGACAATTGTTACTGGAAACAATCAATAACCCTGAGAGCTGTATGATCTTGTTCTCTAACATCCACTGTACATCCCTAGTGCCCCAAGGAGGCTTGCACAACAGTTGTTGAATTGGATGTTTGTATTATGACAAGCACATAGATCCATAGAGAGCCTAATTGACCACAAAACCTTTTTGTGCATGCTGTCTACTGCATTCCCTCCAAGTCACTGGCCAGATATAACTTAGGCTCATCTAGTTTCCAAGTGTTACAGCTGCAGTCTTTACTACCTACTGTTAAACCTGTTATACTGTTGGTCACAACTGATGGCCTTGCTGACAGAGGAACAAAGGCAGCTGGAATAAAATCATGTAATCAACCTTTACACACATAAAGTATTTACATTCTTGATATCATAAATGTAATAATATATATTCTGTTCACTACCATGTGATTAACTGCCTTAATGTAGTTATGTTCATATAAAACTGTCAATGCAATCCCAAAAACCAAGTGTACATAACTTACATTATCATGTAATTACTAGTGACCTAACTAGTTGTTGTTATATTTAGTTGCTATCAGGAAGTAATGTGGTATTTTCTGGCTTGCAGATTTACCTCAGAATAGTCAATTAGGCCATTTAACTGAATGCTTAAGGATACTTAACCACATATACTTCTCCCTGAAATCAAACCAAGGTTGTTGTACAAAGGCAAGAAACAAATTTGCAAATTACCAAAATATTTGTTCAATTCAGTATGAAACAATAGGGCAAGTATTTCTTGTTGATGTGTTGAACTGGAAAGAGGTGAATGAGAAACTTTTTATAGTTTCTTTTTCCAGTTCAAGTATGATTCCTTTTGTAAGTTAAAATAAAATAAAAATAACCCCATAGAGTTAAATGAAAATAATATGAAAACTGATCCAAATGTTTAACCTTTATTTATGCTGAACAAACTCTGACTCCCATGTAAGCAAGAGTCTGATTCAGTCCAAAGTGAAAGTGAAAAACACGTGATTACTTCAAATATTAAATTAAAAATCTGCACAACAACCCCTTTGCTCTTGAAGCTTTAAATGTTGAAGTCTTAAAATCAGTAGCAACCTATTTAAAGGTTTGCTAAACACTGAAGATTTACAAAAACTAAAGCTCCTAGAGCAAGTCCAGCGTATTAATTAAGGGAGTAGAAAACACATAGTAAAGTTTGTTACTACAATATTAATTTTCATTAACAAAAATTCAGTAGTGTTGTTGAAATTTCTAGAGAGAAACCTTTGGAACAATATCAATTTCTGAAATGGTCTTACCTCCTTTCACCCAGAACTATCTTAATCCTGGTCTGCCTTATAAACATTGCTAAAAGTTTGTACTAAATGTGCACCAGTCTTTTATACCTCTCAATTTATGCCATTTTTCTTTTGAACATGTCCTAATCATTTGATCATTCTTCAACAATCATGTTGTGCCATCTATACTGGTGCAGTTAGCTCCCTCTACTATTCTAAAACAAACCTTACTTTCTTGATTGGCATTCCAGTGTCCAGACATGTGTTTTAACTCACTTTCCATGTGGCTACATATTGTGCTTGATCCCACATTTCTATCAGTTTCTACTTTGTGTGTGTGATTTCCATTGTTTCTACTCATTTGCTTCAGAAATATTTTTGTTTTCCAAATTCTACTTTGTTCATATTGACTTTGGTATTTAATATGGTGGTTGTCGGATTTTCTGCCAAAAGTAGAAAAAAGTTCTGCTCACGTCCCCAAGTCTTGGGTTTGACAATGTCTGCTGGGGAAATACATGTTGCAGTTTGGGGGAGTTCTTGTATTATTTTCAGCTAACAATTTCTTTCTTTCACTATTTGTTTTTCTCTGAGGAAGGTTATACCAACTGAGTGGAAAATTCTTTATTTAGGACCTTCCAGTTGTTACCATATCTCCATGTAATCTCCTGGGTAAGGTATTGTTCTTTTTCCCAGGAGATCTGTGGTAAATTTTTTAAAGTATCTTCTACACTCGCGGTAGGTATTCCTGGGTTTTGCAGTTTATGTGAATTTGGATGGATAGGCTTATTTTCCTTGCACAATAATTAAGGTCTTTCATGTTTCTTGGCTCAGTAGTTGGTGAGTTAGATTTTTATAATTCTTTTACCATCAAAGTTACTTTTGTTTACCTGTACAATTGGAGTTTGATTTTTTTGTTTTTATTTAATTTTTGTATAAGTGCAAGTTTTGCACATTGGCTGCTCTTTAGGTAAATGTAAACACCTCTGCTATATTTGTTGGTGTTTTGGTATGTTAGTTATACTTCCCTTAACTGTTTATTAGCTAGTTTGTAAATTTATTTTTGCCTTTATTACTAGTCACAAAAAAGTTGTGCTTTCCTCTATTCTCAAGAGATTTCTGGTCAGTGGTCCATCAAGGTATCTACTTTCCATTTTCAACATCCTAGATCTTTTGGCTGTATCATCTCATCCTGCTCCTGAGCTAGTGGGTGGTTATGACTCACTACATTTATTCCACTGTCATCAGATATATCACCTGGCAAGGGGGAACCTAATCCAGATCTATGTGTTTTTTTACTCTGGTTTTTCTTTACTTAGTCCATGACCACTACATGGAGATCTTAGCATGTCACGTTTCGGCTCCATGAATCTGGTGGCTAATTGCTTATATTGACCCAACCAGGTTCTCCCCTCATAGTGGTCCCTTTCTCCACAGGTATTTTGTTGGTTGTGTATTCACTTGGTAACACCTCATATATATCTGTTTGCCACTCACTGGCTTGCCTATGTTTCTTCGTTTTGGTTCTCTGGTTCCATGCTTGTTGGCTCTGGGAGTAGATGTCTTCAATCAGTTGGAGGGGTTTTCACTGATATTCCTACCCTATGATCACAGTTATCTCTAGGGTCTTTTCCCTTATCCAGACCACTCCTTATTATTCTCTGCTTGTTGCTTCGTATTGGCCATCTCAAGTGGGTTCCCTCTGCTCTGGCTATTAATGGAGCAGCAGCCCTGCCCTTACCTCTGTCCTGGTTGTTCCTCAGACTACTGCAGTTGGAAGTCATTCTTCCCAAATATCACCAACCTCCTCCTTCTTGCATGGCTTTTGTCCAGTCCTTTGCTTTGGCTTAGGGTAGTTTGTAAATTTCTTTTTGCCTTTATTACTAGTCACAAAAAAGTTGTGCTTTCCTCTATTCTCAAGAGATTTCTGGTCAGTGGTCCATCAAGGTACCTCATGTAGCATCTTTCCTTTCTCATAACAATTGATCTTCCTTCTTGTCTGTTCAGCAGAGACATTGGTCTACCTTTAGACTTTGGTCTATTCACTGTGGTTTCTGACCATTATATCCTTCTGTTCCTTCTCTGTCCCAATTCTTTACCTGGTTTTTAGACCAGGGTTTGTCCTTGTCAATTGATGCTCACAATAGGGCTGCCCTGTTGAACACCTTCCATTTCTCCTGTTTCCGGAAAGCCCTTTTCTCCATAATTTCTCTATTTTTCTGTTCCTTTTGTCTGGTCCATCTGCCACATCCCTTTGTTCTTCAGGGTTTGGATCTCAGTGTTGTTATTAATTGAAACATGTTCCTTGTACCATCCTTCCTTTCAGTCCTCTTTCCTCATCCTGGCTTGCAGTTGTCATCATTCTGATGTTTATACCATTGATGTTTTCCACTTCCTTTACCATTTCTCTTTTTTTTCTCCTTTTTTCTTTACCTTCCATTTGCACTTGTACTCCCCTTTTGTTCTGAATTGACTTCTTTGTCCAGGTCATTCCCTGCTATTTCAAATTCGATGACGAGG